>NC_057735.1:29520792-29563169 GCF_004010195.1 Chiloscyllium plagiosum
ACTGGTCTATAGTTCCCTGGCTTGTCCTTACCACCTTTCTTAAACAGTGGCACCACGTTTGCCAACCTCCAGTCTTCTGGAACCTCACCTGTGACTATCGATGATACAAATATCTCAGCAAGAAGCCCAGCAATCACCTCTCTAGCTTCCCACCGTTATAGTGTACACCTGATCAGGCCCTGGGGATTTAACCACTTTTATGCGTTTCAAGACATCCAACACTTCCTTCTCTGTAATATGGACATTTTGCAAGATGTCACCATCTATATCCCTACAGTCTATATCTTCCATATCCTTTTCCACAGTAAATACTGATGCAAAATACTCATGTAGTATCTCCTCCATTTTCTGTGGCTCCACACAAGGCCACCTTGCTGATCTTTGAGGGGTCATAATCTCTCCCTAGTTATCCTTTTATCCTTAATGTATTTGGTAAAAACCATTTGGATTCTCCTTAATTCTATTTGCCAAAGCTATCTCATGTCCCTGTTTTGCCCTCCTGATTTCCCTCTTAAGTATACTCCTACTGTCTTTATACTCTTCTCAGGATTCACTAGATCTATCCTGTCTATACCTGACATATGCTTCCTTCTTTTTCTTAACCAAATCCTCAATTTCTTTAGTCATCCACCATTCCCTATATCTACCAGCCTTTCCTTTTACCTTGATAGGAATATACTCTTTTTGGATTCTTGTTATCTCATTTCTGAAGGCTTCCCAATTTCCAGTCGTCCCTTTACCTGCGAATATCTGCACCCAGTCAGCTTTTGAAAGTTCTTGCCTAATACCATCAAAATTGGCCCTTCTCCAATTTAGAACTTCATCTTTTAGATCTGGTCTATCCTTTTCCATCACTATTTTAAATCTAAAGTTTTGAGGAGTTAGTAATTGACTTATTCTGCACAGAATTCTGAGCCTTTTATCTGTTCTTCCAGACAGAGTATTTGTATGAAAGTTCCAGTTCAGATTCTAGACAATGGTAATCACCCACCTTGAGGCTTCCGGACTCTTCCTGTCAGGTTAACACTTGCTAACAGCTCTTGATGAGTTTGGAATTTGCAAGGGGTTTATACACCATTTATGCGCAATCTTCTCTGCGGTTTACTATCCTAAAGGACTCCTGATCTCCCCCACAGAATTCGTGAACCTGATGCTCAAAATGTAATGGGACTATATTTTGCACTGGTACTGAAGGGACAGCCTGGCTATCCAAAGAAGCACACGGAATATAGTTATTCTTACTTTGTCGAATCTCCGTACCCAGAGTTCTAAATACCAGGGAGTCGGAAATCCAATTTCTGTAAAGGCAGTTGTCATTTAAATGGCCAGCCACCACAAGGAGCCATACATGTGAACTCTGTCCCACCCAGTGCTACCACTGCGAAAATAAGAAGAGCCAACAGAGGGGACTGATGATTCCTGTCAAATTCAGGCATTATCGCCATGGCAGAAGTGTTGTCTGTCCTTATGAAAATTAGACCTTGAAGCCAATTTTAAGTGCTTCAAAAGCATAGTCACTGTTGTTCTGCCGGAAGCACAGCAGGCAGCTCCCACAGAGATGTGGTAGTGACTGGGTAACCTGTTTTTGTGATGTTGATCTATTGGCCAGGACACCAGAAGTAACTACGTTTTTGTTCTTTGAAATAACACCATATGATTGTGTACATCCATTCAAGTAGGCAGATAAGCCTTAGTTTAACATCTCATTCAAAAGATGCCATTGTGAACTGCATGACTATGTCCCAGTACTGTTTTGGAGCATCACTGACTTTAGTACTTAAGCTCTGAAGTGGTACTTCAATCTGGAAGCTTATGGTTCAGAGACAAGACTACTGCTGATACTGCTGAAATATTAGTGTTTCTTTCATTATATAGTGTATGAAATAAAAGCTGAAACATGTCTGGTTGAATACACCAGAATTCAATGAATCAACCATTAACCTGAAGCACTTTTTAAACCTGACAATACTGGCACAAAAATTGTACTTTGTGATTGAAATATTTGAAAAAGACATCTTGAAAAAACACCTGAACCAAAAGATGCAAATTTGTTTCATATGAGTCTAAGTTTAGAGACATGTGTAAAAGTCGGTGCTGGTTGAGTTTTCCTGCATAATTACAATTGTCTCAGTCCATGAATGGACCAAACACCAAATTTCATGGGCAGGAAGTTCAGATGCCTACTAGAACCTATTAAGTTCCAACATTCAACACCATTTTGAAAAGGCATTTGGATGTCACTTCACTCTCTATAACCTAGGAACATCAGCTATCCTCTGCTAATCAACCTTGCAATGCTCTGTTGCTCAATCCATTATGTCGACACCTCCGTGACATCACTCTGAAAACACTTCAGCCGCTAAGAAAGCGCAATGTATCAACTTGTGCTTACGCTTACACTTAATTCTAAATATAAACCTAGCGGACTTGAAATGTGGCATCTATACAAAATCTTGATTGAAGTGTACATGATATATAAAGTTTTGTTTAAATCAAACTGCTCAGAAAATAATTAAATAGATGCATTTTCTTGCAAATTAGCTATTGGCATGGTATAGAAATTCTCATTGAAAACTTATCCTGAGCCAAACACAGCTTTTCTTGGCAAACTCATTAAATATACATATTTGGCTAATTGCTTTTAGTTTTATTTTTGAAAAAATGAGCCTTCTTAGAGTTTTGTCCTCAAATCTAAAAATAGCTTTTCCAAATAAGCTTAATATCATTCTTGAATTGGTTTCCAGTAAACTAATGTTGCATAGAGACATGGCTCATGTATGAACTAATTATATTCTATGAGCCAAAAAGAAAACTTTGTAGACAAATGTAAACTGAGACCTGAAATGTTAATTTGCCAAGCGCTCACAATTAGATAGTATGTCGTGTTGTCAACAAGCTTCCTGCCAATGTTGAAATTTTCCAATCTTAACCAAACCTTCAGAAAAGGGAATGTGCCAGCTAATACTTTCTTCGATGGAAGGTGAAGAACTCATCAAATCTCAATGTTAACTTAATCACATGACTCCTA
This sequence comes from Chiloscyllium plagiosum, assembly GCF_004010195.1. Classification (NCBI taxonomy): domain Eukaryota; kingdom Metazoa; phylum Chordata; class Chondrichthyes; order Orectolobiformes; family Hemiscylliidae; genus Chiloscyllium; species Chiloscyllium plagiosum. The sequence continues at coordinate 29,523,821 of NC_057735.1, forward strand.
TGTTACTTGTTTCAGAGCAACTGTATTAGATGAAGCATTAATGAACACAAATGAAAATTCAACAGAGATGGTTACCATTTAAATATTTCAGCAGAGTTAATGGAAATCATTGCATACAAATGAGGTTAAAGTCCTGTAGCTCTTCGTGATATAACACCAAGGAATGATGACAGTAAACAGTCCTTCAGTGAGTTTATGTAAGTGCTATTTTCAAGCTTTTTGTAACTTTCACCTTTGTACAGCACAACTTTTTCACTCATATGATTGGTTTCTTTAACCACTAAATCACAAGGCACTCTCAGCACCATAATATGTTATTCCAATCTTGGCAACCAATTCATTATGTTCTATTGTACTTTGGTGACAGCAAGTTATATTTAATGATCAAACTCCTATTGCAGGGAAGACCCAGGGATGAATTATAACTCCCTTGTCATTATCCCTTTGTTTGCCAAGATGCTAGACCATTCAGAATCTGCTTGCTTTGTCACTTTCAATAAGATTGCAAAGTTAGGTGGAAGCTGAGAATAATTCTCACTGATGCTATTGACCAAACAAGGCACTTGCACGTAGTTGCAATAGATGCACATGATAATGACATTAAAATATCAGGGTACCATTGTTCCTGCAATTTTTCCCACCAATAACTTATCAAATTGCTTTTAAGGATATAATGCACTTAATTTATTTTTAAAGTATTGAATGAGAATTATACATTTTTGAACATGTTTATGAATATTTTAAAGATAAAGGATTAAATCACAGATTGAGTTCATCTCTAAGTAAATAATGTTGAATTTTTCCTTCTGTTTTATATCTGCTTCTTTGATCTTGCAGTGAATTTAGTGTGCATGATAAGGTTTACTAGATACTTAAACCCAATACTGTACATTAATCAAGAAATAGATAATCTTATTAGGATACAATATTAGAGATATGATGTCAAACTTTTAGGAATCTCTTTATTAAATCTTTCTCTGTTGCAAACATTATATTTCACTTTCAAGTAATGTAAATCCATATATGCAGATCTTTGTTCTTTTTATACTTTTATGAGTCCTGACAATCTAGCAATTCAAAAGTGAATGATTTGGGGTAAGTTTAAAACAATGCCGAGTATGTGATCATTCTTGGACTTCTTGTATCAAACTTGACTTGACTCTCATTCTTTTGGAATTCATCATGGTCTTAATAAATATGACTGAACTAGAGATTGACTTCTAATTTAAAAAAAAAACTAAGAACTGCAGATGCTGGATATTGGAAACAAAAATAGAAATTGCTGGAAAAATGCAGCAGGTCTGGCAGCATTTTGTGGAGAGATAGCAGAATTAATGTTCTGAGTCCAGTAAGACTTGTTCATAACAGAAGGGCTCTGAGGAAGTCACTGGACCTAAAATGGTAATTCTGCTTTCTCTCCACATGTGCTGTGAGATCTGCTGCATTTTGCCAGCAATTTCTGCTTTTGAATTATAACTTTATCTTTTTATTGTTTTGAAATGTCAATTTGTGGACCAAAATGATAAGTCTATCTTAAAAACGACTTAGTGGAAGAATGTTTGTACCATATTAGATAGATCCTGTTGTTGACTAGAGGGGAGATTTGGAAAGCAGTTTGCAGAACAAAAGTTTGATTTTACAAGGTGTATCTGCATTGCATTGAAAGCATCTGCATTGAACAGAAACATAAATGATGCTTCTGAGTGGGATACCTCCCAATGCATGTGAAGAGTCTACATATTTTAGTGTGTTTTAAGAAAACCACACCCATTCATACGTGTCAGAACAATGCTGAAGGTTACAAGTCCATTGGTACCACAAAAGGAAAGGAAAAAAAAGGAGACTCTCTTTAAATGGACATGTGTAAAGTATTATACAAACATTCGGAGAGAAAAAGGCCCTTTGGGGTGAAACCTATTTTGTGTTCCAATGATTGTAGAAGAAAGTTCTGTTTGTAATCTTGCTCCAGCACTGCCAAATACATTCACTATATCTCCTACAATATAATGTTATTTTAAACCAGCTTCTGCTGGGGATTTCAAAGCCAGCCATCCAGTCCAAACTGCTTGAAAGGTTTCAGCAAGAATATCAATCTGACACAATGCCAATAATTGAAAATAAGATTACCAGGCATGTTAAGCAGGTAAAGAATTAGAAGTCAGCACCTCCAGATATAGCTATTCAAATCTCTCATGACCAGTTGTAATTCATTTCCTGCTTAAGATTAGACTATAGAAGACAGTAATCTCAGTTAAGACAACATAATATCTGTAGGCGTCACGGTGAGAGACTGCTGCATTTTCCAGAATTAGTTGGACCCAGGGGAATTTTTAACGGAATACAAGCTTTTTCTCAAGCACAGTTGATTTTGTTCTGTTATCATCTTATTACTAAATGGAATGATATTCTCAAAACCTTGGAGAATATTCATTAACCTTTACAACAATGTTCTGACACAAAGAAATTTAATTCAGAGGCTTGAGAGGTTGGTTTGCTGCTGCCATTTATGAACAAAAATTAAAACTGCACCTGGACACAGGGATTATCAAAAAAAACTTGGTCGGTTAGAATGAATCCCAGTGAGTTTGGAACCCATTAGACATTCCTTCTAAGGACATCATTTGCAGGCATTCATTCATACAAAACTAATTTTCCAGTAGTCAGTCCTCCCAGGAAATACTGTTGCTTTCAGGTAACAGACCCAGGAAGACCTCTCCTTACCTTTCTGAGTATTGCTCACAACCTCTTACACTGTATGCAAATGAATGATCTCTGATAAAGTGCCATGTGTCAATATTTACAAATGTGTTAGGAGTTCCGAACTGCAGGTGCAAATTTTGCTTAATGAGAGGAATGGGTTAATTTTCTAACTTCTGCCCTCACATGAAATTGGATCATTTTGAATCATAGAAGCTCTACAGTGAGGAAAGAGGTCCATCGAGTCTACACCAACCCACCACGCTATCCCCATAACCAAACATTTACCATGGCTAATTGACCTAATGTGCATACTGCAGGACAATTTCCTGTGGCCAATCCACCGAGCCTGCACATCTTTGACTGTGGGAGCAAACTGGAGCACTGGAAGAAACCCCACGCAGTCATGTGGAGAATGTGTAAACTGCACACCGTCACCCAAGGCTGGAATTGAATCTGACTCCCTGGCACTGTGCTAACTAAAGGTTGCTGTAACCTTTGTACTTGTACTGCTTAGGTCTGACTTTTAGCATGACATAAATTGTCTAGCTACAAATACGTTTTCTTTGCTTCTCATAATTTTAAGAACCTGGATCATGTTTCCTTACAATCAGTTGGACTTGAGCTTTTCTTCATTACTTCGAGCTCTAAAATCTAGACTGTTCCAATTGCATTCTATCCTGTAATTTAAATTGACCGAGAGCAGAGATGGCCCCATTATAAACATGCAATCCTCTCTATTAAATTTCCCTCAAGGCTTTGCATTCGACACAGTCGTTTACCTTTAGTGTAAAGTTAAGAAAAATGTAACCGTGTTTTATTTTCTGAGATATATTGCTATGGCTTTCTTTATTTCAAAATTCTTCTAGTATTTCTTTGCCCAAAATAAATGGTGGGGACTTGTATCATTGACTCTTTCATGTTGTTGTCAAATGAAGTCAAAAAAAGTCAAGTCGTCTGTATCAGTAGTTTTAAATCCTGAATACAAGAAAATGAAAGCAGTTTTTCAAATAAGCTTCAGTTAGTCAGCTCAAAATGTGGGAGAATTAATGTAATCTAAATGAGCTTCAGAGGCAGGGAGCAGGAATGGTGGTGGTGGTGGTGATGGTGTAAGCAATTGCTATACAAGATAGGAAAACAAAAAGGCATGCAGACTAATGAAGGGGAAAGGAGCATATCAAAAGATTCTCTTTTCAGAAACGGGTGCTGTGCCTCATGCTCTCTTTGGGTTTATCACTACCCTTTCTTGGGGAGCTGTTGTGTAGGTGGAAACAACAGTGCATTAGAATAGTTTTGGGCAACCTGGATCCTGCTGTAGGTTATAAATCATAGTTCCGACATATGCCAGCTGGGAGAAACAAAATTCAATGTTAAGCAAGGACATGGTATTAGTCTCAGCATATTGTTTTCCTGACATTTTCACCACACTCATGGATTTGAGTTGAGAGCTTGAAGGAAAATCCAAACCATGACAACGAAGTCAGGGCTAAGAGTTGAACATTGCAGGGTATATATCATAATTGTAAAGTAAAAATGGAAAACAGGAGGAATAGCATGTTCTGGGTAGTGGTGGTGTTTAAAAATGGATGCAGCTATCCGCAAGATAAAATAATCCATAGGAAATAGGTAAAAGATAATAAATGATCAGTCACACTGAGCTGTAGTCTCCAGACCACCTTTCAGTAAACAGGAGGTGGTGGAGTAAATAAGCAGGTGATTTAAGGAATTGAGTAAAATACATGAAATAATCATCATGGGGGATTTCAACAACTGAAAAGTAGTCGGTAAAGGAGATAAAAGAATGCAATTCTAATCATGTGCAGCACTCCTTTGTAACCCAAAATTCAAAATGCCCAACAAGTGAAGATTCACCATTCGATCCAGTCATGGGGAATGAGCCAGAGCCAGCAGCACAATTAAATTTGGAGAACATCTGGACAACAGTGATCATAAAATAATACATTTCATGATAAGGAAGAAGGACATAAGTATTACAAATATACCAATAATTTGAAGAAAAAAAAACTGATTTTAAGGAGCTGAAAAATGAAACTTATAAAATGTGCATCTATATTCCCAATGGCATAGAACAATAAAAGGAAATATTTAAAACAGTTAAAAACCAGCTGAACACTAGTTGGACTCCAAGGATGAATAAAATGTTATAGGAACAATTGTAAGCATACATTAACTACAGAGGCAGCAAAAAATGTGTATGATTAAAGTGTGTGTGAGGAGATTTGGAGAGGTTTTCAAAAAGGAAAGAAAAGAGGAACAACAAAATAAATATCAAGAGACAGTGAAATATAGAAAGGAGTGCTATGGTAGGAATAAAGTAATTAAGGGATATGTGAAAATCTAATACGATAATATATTTAAAAACAGAGGGATTGAAAAATATAAAACAATTATTTGCCTTTAATATTTCTTGGGGAGGTGGAACCAGTAGTCATAAAGTTGAATGCTAAGGCCAGCAATAAGGTAAATACATTTAAAATAATTTTTAAAAAGTATTAAACTGAACTAAACAAATTCAAATAGGAAATTAATCCTTGGTCCAAATGGATTATATCCATTTATTTATTAAAAATTTCTGGGAAGAAATATCAGATCTATTACAACTCATTCTTAATGTCCCAGTTAATTCAATTATTATTGGAACAGATTTGGGTGATAGTAATCTTCTTTAAGTTTACTAATGTACCTTCCAATGATGTTTATGGACAGGAATCAAAGTCTGACCTATCCAAAGAGCACCCATCGGAGGAAATCAGGAAGGTAGCCACAAAATCCAGGAGCAGCACTGCAGGCAATGATATGCCTCCTTCTAATGACATTCTAATGCTGCTGTATTTCAAGAGTTAAAACTCCCAAAAGAACTTGAACAGTAGTGAAGGAAAAATAAGTAGATAAGATAAGTGAGGTTATAGAGGTGGCAGGTAGGAAAGTAAGGAGGTAATGTGCCAACTGGGAGAAGCGGGTAATATGCGAGGTAGATGCTAAGAGTAGGTGAGGTTGGGAGGTGGGGGAGGAGGTGAGCAGGTTGTGTGGGGTCAGGTCGGATCAGGCTTGGCTGACGGACCACCAAATCCACCTGGGACGGGGTAGGAGACATTTTTTAAATTCATTTTGTGGGATGTGGGCATCACTAGCTGGTCAGCATTTATTGTTCATTTGTAGTTGTCCTTGACAAGGTGGTTGTGAGCTGTCTTTTACCACTGCTGCAGTCCACCTGCTGTAGGTTGATCCACAATGCTGTTAGGAAGGAAGTTCTAGGATTTTGACCCAGTGACAGTGAAGGAAACAATGATATACCACCAAGTCAGGATGGTAAGTGGACTGGTGGTGGGGCGGGGGTGGGGTGGGGTGGGGTAGAGCCTGGTATTTGAAGATCTGTTGCCATTATCCTTCGAGATGGACTTGTGTGCAGGTTTGGAAAGTGCTGTCTAAGGATCTTTGGATTTTTGCAGTGTATCTTGTAGATGGTACACATTGCTGCAACTGAGCATCAGTGGTGGAGGAAGTAGATGTAGTGCCAATCAAGCAGGGTGTTTTGTCATGGATGGTGTCAAGCTTCTTGAGTGTTGTTGGAGCTGCATTCAGTCAGGCAAGTGGAGAAAATTCCATCAAAGTCCTGATTTGTGCCTTGTAGGTGATGGACAGGCTGTGGGGAGTCAGGTGGTGTGTTACTCACTGCTGTATTCTTAGCCTCTGACCTGTTCTTGTAGCCACTGTGTTTATTTGGTGAGTCCAGTTGGGTTTCTGGTCAATGATAATCCCCAGGATGTTGGTAGTGGGTGGTTTGGTGAGTGTCAAGGGATGGCGGTTAATTTGTTTCTTATGGGTGATGGTCATAGCCTGGCATTTTTGTGGCACGAATGTTACTTGCCACTTGTCAGCCCAAGCCTGTATGTTGTCCACTCTTGCTGTATTTGAACATGGATGGCTTCAATATCTGAGGAGTCGTGAATGGTGCTGAACATTGTGCAATCATTGGTGAACATCTCCATTTCTGACTTTATGAAGGTCATTGATGAAAGAGCTGAAGATGGTTAGACCTAGGACATTACCCTAATGTACTCCTTCAGAGATATCCTGGAGCTGAGATTACTGACCTCCAACAACCTTGACAATCATCCAGTGTGTCAGGTATGACTCCAACCACTGGAGAGTTTGCCCTGATAACCATTGACTCTGGTTCTGCAAGGGCTCCTTGATGCCACACTCAGTTGAATCTGCCTTGATGTCACTCTCACCTCACCTCTGGAATTTAACTCCTTTGTTGATGTTTGAACCAAGGCTGTAATGTGGTCAGGAGCTGAGTGGCTCTGCTGGAACCCAAACTGGACGTCACTGAGCAGGTTATTGCTGAGCAGGTGCTGCTTAAGAGTACTATTGATGACACCTTACATCACTTTACTGATGACCGAGAGTGAACTGATGGGGCAGTAATTGTCTGGGCTGGATTTGTCCTAATTTGCATGTACAGGACATACCTGGGTAATTTTCCACATTTTCAGGCTGATAACCAGTGTTGTAATTGTACTGGAAGAGCTTGGCTAATGAAGTGGCAATTTCTCGAGCATTGACCTTCAGTACTGTTGATGGAATGTTGTCAAGGCTCAGAGCCGTTGCAGTATCCAGTGTCTCCAACTATTCCTTGAAATCACATGGAGTGAATTGAATTAACTGAAGACTAGTATCCGTAACATTGGGGACAACTGGAAGAGGCCAAGTTTCATCTTTAACTCATCACTTCTGGCTGAAGATTGCTGTGAGTGCTTCAGCCTTTTCTTTTACATTGATGTGCTGGGTTCTTCCATCATTGAGGATGGGGGTATTTGTGAAGCAACATCCTCCGTCTAGTTATTTAATTGTCCATCAACAGTCACGACTGAATGTTGCAGGATTGCAGAGCTTAGATTTGATCCGCTTGGTTGTGGGATCATTTTGCTTTGTATATCACTTGCTGCTTTTGCTGTTTAGCATGCAAGTAGTCCAGCTTGATGGCTTCACCAGGTTGACACCTCATCTTCATGTATGCCTGGTGCTGCTTCTGACATGCCTTGTTGCACTCTCCACTGAACCTGGGTTGATGTCCCAGTTTGATGATATTGATTGAGTGGGGCATATGCTGGGCTATGAGGTAACAGATTGTGCTGGAGTACAATTCTGCTGCAGTTGGTGGCCCACAGCACCTCATAGATGCCTAGTCTTGAGTTGCTAAAGCTGTCCCATTTAGCACAGTGATAGCACATTATTCTGAATGTGAAGGCAGAGCTTTGTCTCTACAAAGACAAAGTGGTCACCCTTACCATGGACAGGTGCACCTATAGCTGACACATTTGTATGGATGATGTCAGATTCCTAGAGAGAAATGGCATGGAAACAAACCCTTCGGTCCAACTCACCCATGCCAACCAGATATCTTAAATTAATCTAGTCCCATTTACCAGCAGTTGGCCCATATCCCTTTCAACTCTTGCTATTCACATACCCATCCAGATGCCTTTTAAATGTTGGAATTGTACCAGCCTCCTCCACTTCCTCTGGCAGCTTATTTCATACACGCACCACCATCTATTTGAAAGGTTGCCCCTTGGTCCCTTTTAAATCTTTCCCCTCTCATCTTAAACATGCCCTCTAGTTTTGGACTCCCCCACCCTGGGGAAAAGACATTGGTTGTTTATACTTTGTGTATCCATGTCCCTCATGATTTTATAAACCTCTATAAGATCAACCCTCAGTCTCCAACACTCCAGAGAAAATAGCCTCAGTCTATTCAGCATCTCCCTTCAGCTCAAACCCTCCAACCCTGGCAACATCCTTGGAAATCTTTTCTGAACTCTTTCAAGTTTCACAACATCCTTCCAATAGGAAGGAGACCAGAATTGCAGTATTCCAATAATGGCCTAACCACTGTCCGCAACATGACCTCCCAACTCGTACACTCAATGCTTTCACCAATAAAGGAAAACATACCAAATGCCTTCTTCACTATCCTAGTTACCTGCGACTCTACTTTCAAGGAGCTATGAATATGCACTCCAAGGTCTCTTTGTTCAGCAAAACTCCTCAGGATCTTCCTGTTAAATGTATAAGTTCTATTCTGATTTGCCTTTCCAAAATGCAGCACCTCGCATTTATCTAAATTAAATTCCATCTGCCACTCCTCAGCCCATTCGCTTATCTGATCAAGATTCAATTGTACTTTGAGGTAACCTTCTTCGTTGTCCGCTACACCTCCAATTTTGGTGTCATCTGCAAACTTACTAGCCATGTCTTCTATGTTCACATCCAAATCATTTATATAAATGACGAAAAGCAATGGACCCAGCACCGATCCTTGCAGGTATGTTATTCCCTCACTAACTGCTATAGACTCAGTCTAGCAGCTATGTCTTTTAGGACTCAACTAGCTTAAACATTAGTATAGTTGCTCAGCCACCCTTGGAGGTGGAATTTGAAATCCCCCTTCCAGAATGCTTTTTGTTCAACATGGAGGAGTATTGATTTATTGGCCGTACATGGTAGTAAGCAGGAGGTTTCCTTACTCATGTTAAAGGTAAAGCCAAGAGATATCATGAGGTCTTGAGTCCGTGTTAAGCATTCCTAGCGCAAATTTCTCCTCATTGTATACCTCTGTAGTGTCATCTCTAATGTGCCTATCCTGACGGTGGGATAGAACATATCCAGGGATGGTGTTAGTGGTGTCTGGGACATAGTTATGCTCACAGAATCACACCTTATAGACAATGTCAGGCTATAGCTTTACTAGTCTGTGAGACAGCTGTCCCAATTTTGGCACTCGCTCCCAGATGTTAGTAGGGAGCACTTTGCAGGGTTGATAGGGCTGTGTTTGCCAGTCCTTTTGAGTGCTTAGGTTAATGTCAGATTTAGTTTCTTTGTACTGATGGGTACAACTGAATGACTTACTAGGCCATTTCAGAGCACATTGAAAGGCAATCACATTGCTATGGATCTGGCATCACATTTAAGCCAGACCAGGTGAGGATGGCAGATTTCCCTCTATGAAGGACATTAGTGAACAGGATGGATTTTACTGACAATTGACAATGGTTTCATGGCTATCAGTAGATTTTTAATACCAGATTTTTTTTTATTGGATTCAAATTCTGTGGTGGGATTCAAACCTAGGTTCCTAGAACATTAGCTAAATTTCTGTATTAATAGTCTAACGATAATATCACTTGGCCACTGCCTCCTCTCGGAGGACATAGTTTGGGGAGTTTAATAGATTTTAAATCCTTTAACATTTTTCTGAGTAATTTTAAAATTTAACTGAGTCAGAACCCTTCAAGTATTCAGCCCCTTTTCACGATTCCCAGATGCAGGAAAACTATTCATCGGGGTATTCAATTTCCTAGGCAATTCTCACAGAGTCAGCTGTGGCAGGATTTCTGTATGCTTCCAATTGCAACTCTAGTCTACATTACTCCAACAATTCTCTGGCCATCAGAATATTTGGGCCCATCATTCATTATGGAAAGCTAGAGTACTGTTGGATAGTTAATGCCATTATTAATATTGAGGAGGAGGACAGATTAGGTACAAGATTTATTCTCTAGACAGCATCAGTGGTAAGAAAAATAATGGAATCCTGACTAAAAGAGAGATTTTTTTTAAAACAAATCTCGAAACAATAAAGTTTAGAGGCGAAAATCTTGTTTGACCAATCTTACTGAATGTTTTATAGGGGTTACGAGTATATATTCATAATGCAAGAGATGTCATTTATTTTAACTTTCAAAAGATCTTAAAAATCTGCTCCATACCAAAATAAGAAATGAGGGCAGAAACTGTGGAGTCAGGAATAAGTGATGTAATGGACTGTGGGCTAGCATCAATACAGAAAGCTGAGAATAGGAGTAAAGAATAATTGTGCAGACAATTCATTATTTTATAATGGAGTAGATTTTTGAAGACATTTTGGAAAATCCAAATAAACTACATCTACTATACTACCATTGTCTACTCTGTTACTACTTCCAAAACATCACAAAGATGATGCGGTTTTCTCTTGATCGAGGGATCATCAAAATAATATAGCGATCAAGGAATCAATAGGAAGTTGAAGACAAACTTCTGTATCTGCAGAATGATGGGATTATGGAACTCCCTATTAAAGGTTAAAATGAATAATATAGATGAATTTAAAGATAAGATGTAAGTATATGAGGGGATATAATTTTGACAGATTTGGATGAGAAGATATGGGGAGAGGAGGAGGTCAAGTGGAGCATAGATACTGTGGTTAGGCTGAGTGGTCAATTTTTGTGCTGTATATCCATAGACTCTTTGTCTGCATTGCAAATGCTGAGTAGAATTCACAGATTTTAAATAAAACAAGTAAAAAAATTAGTTCAGGACAAACAGTGATCATATAAATAAAGTGCATGCATTGCCAGGGTGAAATAGAAAACATATGTGATTTATCAAAGTAGTGGAAGTAGGTTACCACTAATAACTTTCAAAAATATTAATTTAAAAATTCCTTGGAAATGTTCAGTATTGGTGCTATCTGACATTTATAAATTCTAATCTCATTCTGATATAAATATCTTGATTGCTATTTAAGTAATGTATGTAGATTAAATTGCCCATAAACAATGAAATAGTTACAAGGTTTAATGAGCCTGTTAACATCATATTGTAAACTACTATAGTTAATCTTGATTAGAGTGAAACTGAAGCACACTTGGTCTGTGCACATTTCTTTGAAAATCTGAAAGTTCTATTTAACGATTTTCCTTTTATAGTTATTTGTCTGCATTGCATCTTAATGAGATTTTGTAATAAGACATTCTGATCAGTATGAAGACATCTGTGGGAATATTATAGAAACATTTCAGTCACTGTTGTTCTTGAACACAAAACCATCACATGACAGATGTTCAGCACAAAATTTAACATTTGTTAGATGCAATGCAGAAGAGAACTTTTTTTGTACAATGAGGAGTGGTTATGTCTAAAGATCGACTTTTGTAGTGGCAATGATAATGGTGTGGAGTTAGCTAAAAATGGCCAAGATGAACAGGGTGTAAAGTGGTAAACAACATTAACCGTGTAGAAGGGGAGAAACTTCCACACATCAGCTATTGTATAGTTGCTTGAAGTGCAAAACCAAAAAGCAGAATCCAACTGATTCAAATGTGATTTGGATAATCCATGTAGAGAAACAATTTGTAAGGCTGTGAAGAAAGTGCAGCAGAGTTGGACTAACAGCATAGTTTTCATTCAGACCCAGTGTGGATGCAATGGGTTGAATTGGCTTCCTTCTGTGCTGCAGCCATTTTTAATTCTTTAAATGTCTATATAGTTTTGTACATAGGCTTCAGCAAACAGAATGTGAGAGGGCATGGAAAGGAGATCTATCACAGAATCAGAGAGTTGTAATGCACAGGAGGAGGCCATTTGGCTCATCATGCCTGCACCAGCTCTTCAAATGAGCATCGTTACCCACTGTTAATCTCCTGTTCTTTCCCCATACTCTTGCAAGCTACTTCTATCTGAATAGTCATCCAATACCCGTTTGATTGCCTCAAGATGAACCTGCCTCCACCACACTTTGAGGCAAGTGCATTCCATATCGTAACTACCTTCACATCACCTTTGCTTCTTTTACACATTATTTTAAAACTTTGTGCCTTCGTTTTTGTTTCTTCTTATGAATGGAAACAGCTTCTCCCTGCATGCTCTATCCCTATCCAGCTTGCTCTTGATTTTGAAAATATCTATCAAATTTCCACTCAGCTTTCTTCTCTTCAAGGAGAACAGTCCCAAATTCTTTAATCTGTCACCATAACTGAAGTTTCACATGCCTGATCCCATACTTGTAAATTACTTCTGCAGTCTCTCCAATGTATTCCTATCTTTCTCATAATATGGTGCCCATATCTGTACAAAATACTACAGCTAACTTCTAACAAGTGTCTTGTACAAGTTCAATTTTAACTCCTTAGTCTTGTACTTGATGCCCTGGTTAAAACACCTGAGATCACTTCCTACTAAAATGCATTTTAACCTCATACTTCTCTGCATTGAAGTTCATCTGCCGCCTATCTGCTCACTTTACCAACTTGTCAATGTTCATTTGGAATTCCACACCATCCTAACAGGTTACAATTTTAGATGAGGTAACAGGATGATAGCTGGGGATTGTGGGACAGAAACATTGTAGGGAGGCTCAATGCCACTGCTATTGGACATAATTCTGTCTCAGTGCATTTTTCAAGGCTGTAGAACTATTAAAGGATGGAGGCAGGCAATTTAGTCTGGCTCTGGGTTCCAGCTCTAGGAAGTGTGTCTTGGGAATCCGAATTGGACATGATATCCAGGTCCCAAAGCCTTTGAGATCCTATCTCTAAGCTTTATTGGATATGAAAGTTCCATGATGTACAGGCATAAAATTGATTGATAAAATCACAGATTGACAGGGACAGTCTTTAATGAGTCTTTTAGTTGGGTTAATGGAGAATTGTTTCAGAATCTGAACTTAGGGCAGAACAAAGGTGCTGTCAATTAGCTACAGTAATTTTGTCTTAATTGTCGATTATTGGTAATATTTGTTTATTAATCTTAATAGTAAACCAAACTAAATATATTAATGCAAGTTCATGATTTTTACAGTGGTGTCAGTTCAGAGATATACATCAATCGTTTGCTCCATCATTGCTGCCACACACAAATGAATATATTATGACTTCATGCATGATAAGCAAAGGACTATATTGAAGTGTAATCAGAATATTTGGCTTTTGCTATCTATGCCATTGTTCACTCGCTTGTGTCATTACACAGTAAGGTCCTCTGTATAACCTGCACATTTTCACAGTTACACTATTTTCACATTGAATATTCAATGCTGAAAATGCCAACTAGATGTACCTCACTGGTTTTACTTTCCTTCTTTGTTTAAAACAAAACCTGGGTTACATGTAAACTAGTTAGCCGATGGATCAGAAACTATTATTCACCAGGGTGATGAAGGTTGAATTGATCAATATAAGCTTGTGAATGATACGAGAAAAAAAATGTAAATAGAGGTCATCATTATTCCTTACTGCAGAAATTTCTTTCAGCCAATGTTTGAGTTTGAAGTGATAAAATGCACTGCAACTGGAGGTTTGAGTCTGGCCCATAATTGGGTCTCAATTTTATTAACATTATCTAGGAAAGCTGCTATGGTACCTTTCATGTCTCAACAGACATTTCATCCACTTGATGCAGATGACTTTTTGTTCACTTGCATTACGACTAGCAGACTGAAAGTATGTATCGTTTGTTGATTGGAGCAGCTCACAATAAGCTAGAGAGTGGATATTTAGGGCTCGAGTTACAATTCTTGTGAGGAGAGAGAGGAAGGGGCATTCTTGCATTTCCTACATCCGCAAGCAGTTTATGTCTATTGTTTTTAAAAACTCACTTTTTGCTGATTGAGTCTCAGAAGCAACTAAAAACTTACCCGCAGGCTAGATTTACCCTGCTCTGGGCATCTCAATCATTTTTTTTAAATGAAAAACTGAAAGATCTGCAAATGCTGTGAATCAGAAACAAAAACAGAAATTGCTGGAAAAGCTCAGCAGGTCTGGCAACTTCTGTAGAGAGAAAGCAGAGTTAACTATTCGGATTGAGTGACCCCCTTCTCAGAACTCGGAATCCCCAGTTCTGAGGAAGGGTCACTCGACTCAAAATATTAACTTTGCTTTCTCTCTACCGATGCTACCAGACATGCTGAGCTTATCCAGCAATTTCTGCTTTTAATTCCAAATCAACTTCTATTAGGTTCCTAAAACAACCTTTATGCTATTAGGATGAGGGATGAGAGGCGATGAGGGATGGAAGTTCCCAAAACTAAAACGTGGATAGAATGGATAGTTAGCCTCCATTTTTCCCCAGAGTAGAAATGTCAATTACTATGGGACATACGTTTAAAGTACAAGGAGGTAAGTTTAAAGGCGATGTGAGAGGAAGGTTTTTTTTATGCAGAGTATGATCAGTGTCTGGAATGCTCTGTCAGCAGAGGTAGTGGAGGCAGGTACAATGACAACATTTAAGAGGCAGCTTGACAGCTATATGAATGGGCAGGGAATAGAGAGATACGAACAGTGTAGAAGCGAAAGGTTTTTTGTTTAGAAAGGCATCATGTATTGGCGCAGGCTTGGTGAGTGAAAGGCCTGTTTTGTCCTGTCCTGTACTGTTCTTTGCTCTTTGTATACTTCTCATTTACACATGTAAGGAACCTAACGCCTGTTTATATAGCTACGGGGATTTTTTTTTAAAAAGACTTCTGATTCAGTAATGTAATATTATGTGCCTTTGGATACAACGTGATGGTACAAGGAATTAGCCACCGAGCTTTTTGTGCTTGCACACAATAAATGTAACAAAGTCCAGCTTCTCTCCCCTTCGTTAGACCATGCTGCAAATATAAAGGGTTTGCATCAGGAAGGCCATCACAATTCAGGTACAGTGTAGCAGCATTAAATGTATTTGGTTATCTCGATTAAGTTCATCCAAAATGCACTGGAATGACTTTGCCATGATACCTTTCACTCCTCCAGAGCTTTATTTGACTTTCTTTTTTAAAATAAAATTCTGAACAAACCACAAGTCACGTTTTATAACAAGCAAAAAAATACGTTCATTACTGTGAACTATTCGGATCTAGTGATCCCCTTCTCAGAACTCCGAATCCCCAGTTCTGATGAAGGGTCACTCGACTCAAAATATTAACTTTGATTTCTCTCTACAGTTGCAGCCATACGTGCTGAGCTTATCCAGCAATTTCTGTTTTTAATTCAAAATCAACTATTAGGTTCCTAAAACAAACTTTATGCTACTGGAATGAGGGATGAGAGGTGATGAGGGATGGAAGTTTCCAAAACTGAGAGACATGGATAGAATGGATAGTTAGCCTCCTTTTCTCCCAGAGTAGAAATGTCAATTACTATGGGACATACATTTAAAGTACAAGGGGGTAAGTTTAGAGATTAGACATCCATCTCTCATTTTGTTGTCCCTAAGGGAATCATGTTCAACATTGGTATCTACCTTTGAACTTGAACATAAGACATGCAAATTCAATCAATAACAAAATATCATAATTAAGAATAATCACAATATCTAAAGGTTAAAATTAAACCTAACGATGATCAGTTAGCAATGTATGCCCTGTCTTATCAATAACATGAAATATAAAGTAAAAACCATATTCGAGGCTGCTATGCTGTAAGATATTTGTCTCTATGCATGAAGAGTATCATTGAAATATAGTTTCTGCTCATGCCTTAGAACTTTACAGTTAGCTGTCTAAGATGTGATTCCAAAGACAGAGCTTGTTTTTTTTAAAAGCCATTCACTGAAATGTTTGTCATTACTTTGGAGATGAAGGACTATAAAAAATAGTCCTAGAGACACATAATAGAATGGCATTTATATAGGATTCATCATTTTGTTCCTTAATGCCAAAGTGTTTTTCAATAATTCAAACAGTTCTCAGTGGATTTTAATTAAATTATAGCTTGTGATTATCACACTACCTTCATACAACAAAACTAGCTGCCTTTTGAATGATTCATGCAGTCTTTCCTATCAAACTTTTCCAGGCGTTGGGTATTTCTCTCAGTGTTGATTACATACTTAGATTGCATAGTAAACCTGATTTTAAAGGAAATCCACCTCCGTAAGAATGATGAGGATGAGGGGAATGAAGTGCCAAGGTGAGGTTTGCATTTTATTAACATTGCACCTCCCTGCCCAAAAAAACTCCTCCACAACATTTGACTTGTCTGTATTCAGTCACAGTAAAACCTCAAGTAGGTGCCTCATTTAAACATTTGTATGTGTGTTGATGCCATTGGATGCACATGCCACTTTAACCAAGACTCCTGCTGTGGCCTGTCAACCGTAATTCCAGGAGCAAGATGTCATAATGATTGAAGCTTCTCATCTTGGCTATTGGGATGTCTTGAGCCTCCCCTACCACAGGCTTCACTCTCCTCCTTAATCATGGACTTGCTAATCCTCTCCCAAAGCCTACTTCCCTTTCCCTTGATGGTGGTTTAATCCCATGTACAGTTGTGATGCCGGTATATTGATAGTGACATCATTACCATCAGCTTCAGATGGCAATGAGTGTTGGAGGACACAATGAGACTCAAAAGTTACATTTCTTGCAGTTCACGTTTGCGGGATTTTGTGTCTGGATGGTTTGCTGTCACCACTCAATTGCCTATTGATCGACTTGTCTTGCGTTTCATTCCATATTTTATTACTGAATAATATATTCCCGTTCATTTGAAGACTTCTGTACATTTTCTGGATTACCTGGCCTGAATTTAACCCCTCCAGGGCAGTATGGTGCCTGAGATGTAGAGCTGAGAAAATGGCAGGACTAAGTTCAAGAACTAACTGTGAGTGTGCTTCAGTGTGGAAATGCCTCACGGGACAGGAGCACTTAAGATTGCCATTGCCAATCATTCACTCATGAGTATGATTGTCCTTGTTACTAGACACTGGTTCTATGGGTCTTACATGGCTGATGAGCCTGATCCTAGAGCCACATTTTGCTGGTGCTTCCAGAGAATGGAAGTGATCCTGGGCCTTGAGACCATTGACATTCCTTTCTCTGGTTCTTTTTCCATACTTCCTCTTGTTGACAGGTGTTTTAAAAAAAAGTATTCCTTCTTACGTAAATTTCATCTTTGTCAATTCCTTCTGAACAAAATCTCCCTTTGCATTTCTGGAGGGTAGCCTTCAGGGATCCTATGAAACCTTTCCTTTGTCCTTCTCTCATTTGAGTGCCTTCCTTGAACTGGGCAAAGGTTTGCTTTGGTAGCCAGAACTCAGGCATCCAAAACATGTGGGCCGGCCTAGCGAGGTTGGTTGAGGATGATCATGATCTTGATGCATGCGCTATTGCCTGCTTCAAGATGTTAGTACTCCTGTTCTCCCAGCTGATGCAGAGAATCCGTATCCAACTGCAGTGAAAGTACTTTTCAAGGGTCTTGAGATGGCTTCTGTATGTAGTCCCAGGTTTTGGAAGGACGGCTGCATATTGCACAAAAATTTTGATATAAACGTGGATGTCATGATCATCCAAGATGTTCATCCTTATGCATTCAATGGTGGTGCTCGCAGATTGGATGTGATGTTGAATCTTCTTATCGATATCTACTTTAGATGAGAGGTAGATTCCCAGGTAAGGAAAACGTTTCACTCTTGGGAGGATTTTTCCATTTCTGTTAATATAGGGATGGATTGGAACTTGACCATTGATGGATTGGTAGAAGATTTGAGTCTTCTTGAGATTGAGAGCGAGACCAATTCTTCAGTGTGCTCTGAAGGCATTAGACGAAGCTTGAATATTGTCTTTCAAGTGAGCTTGAAGTTCCACAAGTGAGGTCAGTGTTGCTTTCTTCTTGAACAGTTTCAAACAGTTCCAGGTGAAGAGTTTTCAGTCCATCCTGATGTCCACACCACTGGGACACTTGTTATTGACAAGATATTCTCCTCAAAGGATTCTGACATATCGCCATCAATGAGGACCATCAACAACATCTCATCATGGAAGAGATAAAGGATATTGACAAATTTCACTGGTTAGCCAGCCTTTGGCAGGACTTTGCACAGCACTACCTGATTGACTGAGTCAGAAGCCTTAGTCAAGTCAATGAAGGCCATGTAGAGTGGTTGGTAATATTCCTATTGGTGTTGTCAAGCAGTGAAGATTATGTCTATAGTTCCATAGTTTGATTGGAAGCCACACTGACATTTTTGAGATTGAGAGAAGGCATCTAACGAGAATTTGAACAATGATCTTCCTAGTGATTGAGGGTAGGGAAGTTGCTTGGTAGTTCCCATTATCCATGTCATCATCCTTCTTGGAGACAATGGTGATAGTTATATCTCTGATACATCACTTTAACATGTACATATGTTAAAGACAGATAAACAGAGTTTGAAATGAGGATCCTGTCCTTAACACTGCACAAGGTGAGAGGATAGTGGAGACTGCCAGGACTGGGCTTTGAGAGGAGCAAAGGAATTTCCAAACCAGGGAAAACATTTTCTCAATAAAGTTCTCATGCTCTGAAGAAATTTTTATCTTTTAATTCTTCTAACTCAAAGGAATATAAACATAGACTATTCAATTCCTTAATCTAAAGTAATCTCCTCATCCCACAAAACAGTCTTGTGAAACTTTGGCTCAAGACAGCTGAACCATCGTTATTCCAGGGTCAAGCATGGGAACTCCTCCTCTGAGCAGAGTCAGGAATGACTTGCCTGGGAAATTACAGGTTTATCTGACTCTGCAAACCTCCAAACTCTCCATTTAGATTGTAGAATTTGCAGTGTTTCTAGGAAAAGTTATACTTTTAAATGCAACTTCTACCTTCTAAGTAACTATTCAATTGATTCCATGTGGACCAAGTCAGAAGTCACATGATGCTGGGTTATAGTCCAAGAGGTTTATTTGAAATCACAACCTTTTGGACCAATGCTCCTTCATCAATTTACCTGATGAAGAGGCTACACTCCAAAAGCTTGTGATTTTAAGTAAATCCATTGGACCGTGGGCGGCACGGTGGCACAGTGGTTAGCACTGCTGCCTCACAGCGCCAGAGACCCAGGTTCAATTCCCGACTCAGGCGACTGACTGTGTGGAGTTTGCACATTCTCCCCGTGTCTGCGTGGGTTTCCTCCGGGTGCTCCGGTTTCCTCCCACAGTCCAAAGATGTGCAGGTCAGGTGTATTGGCCATGCTAAATTGCCGGTAGTGTTAGGTAAAACGGGTAAATGTAGGGGAATGGGTGGGTGGCAGGTCGGTGTGGACTTGTTGGGCCGAAGGGCGTGTTTCCACACTGTAAGTAATCTAATCTAATATAATCTATAACTGGTGTTGTATAACTTCAGACTTTGTCCGCCTCAGTCCAATACCGGCTGCTCCACATCATAGATCCCATGTATACCTCACACATTGTCCAACCATACATTCTCAGATCATGTATGCCCTGGGACTCAATATCCTCTTCCCCGACGCTGGATATGCTCACTGCTGGACCCAATATGTTTCCCTCACTATGGGGAAATGACTACCTCACTGTCAGCGATGATCCAACTAGATCCACAACTGATCCCTCCATCTTCTTGCTACCAAAGATCCAAATGGCCCTACATGGACCTGGCCACCTCTTTCTGCTGGAGCTGACCCCCACCTTACCTATCTCCAGCTGGTTCTGATTTCTCCCAACTGGCCTGACCAATCCTAAGCACTGCATCCCATACCTGCCCCCCCTTCTCACCTTGCACCATGGTACCCTGTTCCCTTCCAGTAGCATCCTACCCACCTGGCACTCTAACCCCTACTCAGCTCTAGCAGGTGGTGCCTTGCCCATCTGATGCCTACTCCTACCTTTTGGCATTTTACACCTGTCACCCTACCCTTACCCCTACCAGAGTAGCACCTTACCTATTTGGCACCCTACTTACTTGGCCCCCTACCCATATCAAGTTGGCACACTACTTGTCTGGCATCCATCTCACACTGCCATCTGGAAAACTACCCTCTCCTGAACATCACAATTACTTTATCAACTTACCATTTGCTATCAGCTGCCAAAATGGCTGTCAGGATCTTTAAAAGCTGACTGCTGTGAAAAGAGATGATTTTTCCCTTACCCCTGACAGTTGTACATTCCAAAAAGGCTGTGAAAATCAAAGTAAGATTCCATACTTCTGAAAGAGCCCTGAGTAGAATCTTCTCTCAGAAAGGTGGACCTTCCATTTTTCATCAAAAAGAAATATAAGGAACAATCTGCTTGAGATTCTTGCTCCTCACAAAATCTAGCCTGTTGTTTCCCTCACTGCAGGGCAAGTGTTTGCTTCCTTAGATGAGGAGATCAAATCAGTATGCAATGTTATGGGTGTGGCCTCATCAAAGCTTCTAGTAAGACCTCTTTTTCTGTCATACTCCAATCCTTTACAACAAAAGTAACATACAGTTCACTTGCTGTTGCCAAAAAATACATCTCCGTCCCTCTGCAAATGAAATCATTCCCAGGCTATCACCATTGAAAACACATTCTGCCTTCTTTTTGCCAAGTGGAAATCTCAAACTTCATCACATTCTGTTGCATCTATCATGTTCTTACCCACTCGTCCATAACGCTGTAGCCTCTTGAACCTACTACATCACTTAATTTCCAGCATCATTTTGCATCCTGGGCAAAGTTGGAGGCAGTGCACTCAGTCCTTTCATCTAAGTCATTACTACTGCTAGGAAGGATCTAAATGTTACTTTTATAGAAGATTACATAACCCATACATGGAAAGGCAAGGCCTGATTAAGGATAGTCAGCATGACTTTATGTGTGGAAAATCATGTCTTATGAACTTGATTGAGTTTTTTTAAAGAATAATGAAGATTTATGAGGGTAGAATGGGTGGATGTGATCTAAATGGACTTCAGTAAGGCATTCGACAATGATCCTCATGGGAAACTGGTTAGCAAGATTAGATCTCACATAGGAGTTGGGAGGTCATGTTGCAGCTGTGCAGGACATTGGTTAGGCCACTTCTGAAATATTGCGTGCAATTCTGGTCTCCTTCCTATCGGAAGGGTGCTGTGAAACTTGAAAGGATTCAGTAAAGATTCACAAGGATGTTGCCAGGGTTGGAGAAGTTGAGCTATGAGGAGAGGCTGAATAGGTTGAGGCTGTTTTCCCTGGAGTGTCAGAGGCTGTCCTTGTAGGGGTTTATAAAATCATGAGGGTCATGGATAGGGTAAATGTACAAGGTCTTTTCCCTGGGGTGGGGGAGTCCAGAACTAGAGGGCATAGGGTTAGGGTGAGAGGGGAAAGATACAAAAGGACCTAAGGGGCAACATTTTCATGCAGAGGGTGGGACTAGATTAGGTTGGGATATCTGGTCAGCATAGACTGGTTGGACCAAAGAGTCTGTCTCCATACTGTACATCTTTATGACCCTATGACTCGACCGTTTAAGTAAAAAATAGTTCCCTGAGGAAAAGGGATTGGTCCAAGAGTTAAAAAAAAACAAATGGCTGGAAAAATGTAGCGAGTCTGGCAGTAAATGTGGAGAGAATGCAGAGTCAATGTTTCAGTCCAGTGACTCAGCATTGCCAGGGTGAATACTGCCAAATCTGCTGAGTTTTTCCAGCAATTTCTGTTTTTGCTTCTGATTTCCAGCACCTGTCATTCTTTTGGTTTTTTTGACACAAATAACAATGTTGGCCATGTAAGGAACAGAGCTTCGGTAGATTCATAGGGTTTGGGGTTCTTTCAGAGAGAGAGGTCATGTGGCTCAGCTTGTGAGTGAAATAAGATCAGTTTTAACTCAGTGGGAGACATTTAGACCTGCCTGAGAAGCAACAGCTTTGTTTCCTTGTAACTCAGCACAAAGTGTGTGAGTTTAAAGTCATCTTTAACATTTGTGGAGAATTCTGAGAGAAAATTCCATTGAAATCTACCCGACTGTATGAAGGATGTGGAATTCAGCCAGCTATAATTGTTCCAGCAAGACACCCAATAGCCACCAACCTGTGTGGGCAGGATAATTTTGGCATCAGAACTCTATTTGGGACCATCCATTACTTATACTTTTTTCAACATAACTATTTTAATATAAGTATAAACTATTGTTCGGCTAAAGTATATTAAATTTAACACTGCAGAGTTTTAGTTTTTTTTAAACTTTGCCTCAGACTGTGTGTGTGTGTGAGAGAGAGAGAGAGTGTGTTGATGAGGGATTTACAGAATCTAAACTGTTTATCAATGATCTTTGCAGCTTTGTTTGAGTAAGTTGGTTTTTGGCAATGTACTAGTAATTTGCTGCTGATGAAAGAAACTTGGCTAATATCTACTTAACAATGAACCTGACACAGTTGGAAACTTACTTACTTGGCCAAACCAAAAACCTGGTTAAATTTGAATTTGTTGTAATCCTTAGAGGAGTGGGGCTAGAAAAGGAAACAATAAACCCCTCACCCTACTTAATTCATAACCATATAGATTCCTAACAATGTAGATTACAGCACTGAGGCCCAATTATTGATCCTTATGATATCCCACTTTTGATTTGATTTACTATTGTCACATATACATAGGTACAGTGAAATGATCTGTTTTGCATGCATTACAGGCTGTTTATACCATACAAGGGGAATAGACCAGAGAAAGGAATGAAATTTTATGGCTACATTAATGATGGCCTGAAAATTCAACCATTTCCTATTTGTTGCTCCTCTCTATTTATGCCCATTATGTATTCTACAATTCATGCAAATTCATTGCCATCCAATCCAATATTATGTAATCATAAAATGGATCAACTACTTCTCCATGGCCAATAGCCAGGCTATTCCAAAAGTTAACTTCTTTCCATCACCACCTCTGCCAGTGTAAGTGGTGATGACTGTCACTGCCCCACTATTCTGTTGCCTTTTCGTCTGTAAGGAAACAAAAAAGAGACTATTATGTGTGGGCAATGGAATGTTGTAAGAGTATGGAAAAGAGCATTTGTGGAGCATGTCTGGGAGGAATAAGATATGGATAATTCAGTGCGGTCTGATGAAATGTAGCTTTGGGAGGAAATGTCCAAAGAGAGAGAAGTGGGATCACGTGGAGGTTTGTTGGTCTAAGGCTTGTTGGAGGACGGAGTTTATAGTTGATTTTGTGTAATATATAAAAGCTGATTTTAAATATGATTGATAAGCATCTCTCCCACTCTGGTCAGGCCATTGAAAATCCTGTGAACTTAATACCATTCACATGCTGACCTCCTCAGTTACCTTGAACTGTGCTCTGCTTCTTCCCTACAGCAGTTAAACCTCTTCCTGCCACCATCCACAAAAAACTTTGACGTTGGACTTAAAGGCTTGAACATAACATACAGGGATGTATTGTAGAACAATGGTGCAGACTTTTTACAGTAATACATCATCTGCTAATGTGCTAGCTCATTCTTTACAATTCCAGAGTTCTCTCATTGAGTCCCTCAGAACGTTGCGCTCCCACCCTTACAAAAACCACAATTCAATTGTAGATGCTGTGGTAGTGTTAATAAATCGCTGACAAAGATTTTTCTGAAATGTCCAGATTCCCAAAATGTTGCCCTAATCAGCCCACTGGCTGGCTTAGAGCCACGATTTTATTCTGGGGGATAATTTCTCAGGTGATTTTCTTCCTCTGTGAAGGATGAGACTTAAGGTGACTAAACTGTCCAATGCTCGATCTGTGCAGCCTGCCACAGTGGGGTACGTGACAATTGAAGAGAAGATCAGTAGAATGCTCTGGTTTTCACTTGCTTCTCCCACAGATTGTGCTGAGCTTGCCCTGGGCCTGTTGAAGATGGTTGGCACTTTGGAAGATGTTTCTGGCCATTTTAGCTAAGAGAATCCTATGCATTGGTGATGATGTTTCACCTTTTCACAGAGGATCACCTCAAAATGTTTCCTTTTTCCCTCCTATCAATCATTTACCATGATGGAGTTCATAGTACAGAGTTTGATTTGGAAGTCATATGGACAATGTGGCTACCCAACACAGCAGATTGATCATAGCCAGTGCCTTGGTGCTGGGCCTGAGAAAGGGCACTGAAATCGGAGTACTTATTCTGTCACCACATTGGCAGGATTTGGTAGAGGCCTCCCTGGGGATATTTTTCACTGAATTTGAGATATTTGCAGTACAGTGTCCATACCTCTATTACAAATAGGAGCATGTGTAACACTGCTGCCCAGATTGGTACTGGGTTTGAAGGTTTTGTTCTGAATCCTGCTGTTCCTCAGATGGCTAAAGGCTGTGCTGGAATACTGGAATCAATGTTCATCATTGATGTCTGCCTTTACTGAGACCGTCTGTCACAGTATGGCAACTGATTTGTGTTGTCCACTGGATAAGGCACACCTTGGATCTCAGTAGTTGGGAGACCATGTTGTGCACCAGAAGCAGACTGGTAAATGTTATTGCAGATCTTCAGCATAAGGCCCATTCTCTCCTAGGACTCTGTGGTTGTGCTGGTAATGGATTGGAGCTCAGCCACTTGAGTACTGCAGCTCGATATCAGAGCTGGTGGGGGGTTTTGGTTCTGGATTGGAAGCAATGCAGGTTGAACAGTTTCCCACCCATCCTGTGGCGATGTTCCATTCCAGAGGGAAGATTCATTGGTAAACAGTGGGATGTTATGGTGAGGAAGATGAAGAGGAACATTACTACAATGACACAGCCTTGCTGATATGTTGTGCATGTAGTAGATCCATTGTTCGGGATTATGGCTTATTCGCCGTCAAGCAGCAGGTGGAGAATATTGACAGAATTTTGCAGTTGGCCAAGTTTGAGGAAACGTTTCATATTCCCTCCTATTAACAGGGTCAAAGGCTTTTGTGAGGTCAAAGGAGGTCATATATAATGGTTTCTACTGCTTTCTTAAGTTTTTTTGGAACTTGCCTTACTGTGCAAATCATGTCCAGTTTGCCTCTTGATAGGCAGTGTCCACATTGTAAGTCTGGGAGAAGGCAATTGAGAAAGACTTTTGTAATGATCCTCCCCCTGGCAGGCAGCAGGGAGAACTCCCTGTCATTAGTTCTTTCCTCTCTTTAGGCTGGTTGCAATTATGGTGTCTCAGAGATGTGCTGCCCCACTCTCCTCCTTCCAGATGAGGGAAATGAGGTCATATATACAAGTCTGAAGTACTTCTCCACCATATTTCAGTATTTTGGCAGAGATTCCATCTGTGGCTGTGTTAGTTAACAGCCCTTGGAAGACCTTTTCAAACTGAATGTAGGTTTGCTCACTGAGCTGGAAGGTTAATTTCCAGACGTTTCATCATCCTATCTTGTAACATCTTCAATGGGCCTCCGGGTGAAGCACTGTTGATAATTGCTGCTTTCTATTTATATGTTTACACATGTAAATAGAAAGCAGGAATTATCAACAGTGCTTCGCCCGGAGGCCCACTGAAGATGTTAGCTAGTAGGGTGATGAAACGTCTGGAAATGAACCTTCCAGCTCAGCGAGCAAACCTATTTCCAGAACCTCAACATGAGCTACAAATCTTCTCAAAACTTGCTAAGACCTTTTCAAACCCATGTTGGTCGGAGGTAGAATGCCGTATGATGTGGTTGAGTGCACTGACATTGAGGACTAATTCTCACATGAGGGTTTCCTTGAAATGCTTCCAATGAATGGTGACTGCCCCTCTATCCCTAATAACTCTTATTTTGTTTGTAGCTTGCAGTAAGGTCAAATCTTGGGTGTTTGGGGCAATACATGGTCAATACTGTGCTGATAGATCATGACTGTTCACAAAATTATGTGACCTCCTGCAGTCTTTTCACACAGCAGCTGTTCTTTAGGTCACAAATTTTGTTGGAACTTGGCCTCCATTTCTCTGTTGATGTACTTTCTTTCTTTTGTGTTTTAGTGGTGCTTCCAGTTCAGCAATGTATTGCATTTGCAATTTAGTAGCTCCTCAATCTCCTGGTCATTTTCAACAAACCCGTGTTCTGGTAGTCTCCTTTAGCCTGATTGCACAGATCCCAAAAATTATTCACCAGTTCAGTTACAGACAAAACGCTCGTCAGAGAAAAAAATCTATATCTTGGCAATAATTTCACTCTCCAGTTTTATTGATATCTGAAATGGATGCTTTTATCAGAAAAATGGCTAATAAGAAAGATGATATTCCAGGATGATGGGCTCTGGCCACAATTCCAGTGCTAATACCTCTCTGTGGGAAACTCATGAAAATCCAGTTTTTGTGGGTATTTTGCATACAAAATAAACAAAACTTGAATGTATATCTCCAGTCTTACAATTTTTAAAATTTGTGCTATGATTGTTAAAAAGACACAGTTAAAAAGGAATTATAGCTTCATTTTCTCCTGAGGTTTGCTGATTCATTTTGCTTCACAATGTGGCTTACAAATCTCCACAACTCCAGCTATGATTCATGTGTAAATATATATCTCATTTTAATTATTTCAAATTTTTTTCCTGCTTTTCATCTAAACATTTTATTTAGTTTTATCCATTTGTGAACATACATGAGTAATTGGACTGCAGAAGAAGCATGAAAATATGAGAAACAAGATAATTGACTAATGTCTATCGAGGCAGATTCACTATTTTGTAAGTGTATTTGTGTTGCTGCTCAATAGCAGACAGCTGAACAAAAAGCAGGTTGTCCGTTAGGAAAGTGTACCAATGGAAGGGCACTAATCAATACATAAAATCTCTGAAACAGGCTATTTTGCACAACAGGAAGTAATGTTCCACATGAATGTATTTTCATTCCTCTTCATCTATCCCTATCAGCATAATTTTATTTTCCTTTCTCCTGCATGTGTCCATCTAACTTCCCCTTAAATGCAATAATACTGAAAACAAAATGTGTTACAGTCTAATTCCTCTTTTGCAAAATGTTACTTCAGATGAGAATACAAATTTGACTTTAAATTGGATTTTTCATTTTACATTCAAATTTTTCTGTAAAATCCAAATCTGTTGAGTGATCTGAATGACTTTTTGGGTCAGTTTTGAGAGCTTACTGTATTACAGATTTATATTAGAAACACAAGTTGCCGGTTGTCAGATTATAATAGTATATGGAGCTGCATGCATGAAAAAAAAGCTGGAATATTATGCCAAATGTAATTGCCAGATATGGTTTTGGACTGGTCACCTCCCCAGTTAAATGCAGCCTTGTGCATTGATTCAGCTTAGCTGGCTGAATTGTTAGTACCTAAGGTACAAGACAGAATAGAAATAAGTGAGATGAATGTTATTTGCAAATAGTCTGCACTTTGCCAACTAATTCATGAAATATTCTGAGGGAATCTTCAATTTGCAATTCACCAAAGAGATGAGATTGCTTTTTTTTTTCAATTGTGATTAATCACTAGACAATTATGCGCCTGAGAACTTTTGATTCCTATTTATTTTACATTTTTGATGGGTGCAATTATGTTCTCACTAATGGGTATCATTTCTATTGCAAAACCGCCATATAAGGATGCTATAGTTCAGTTCTTTGTCCCAGGTTCCAATCCAACATAGCAGGGTTAATTGCAAATATAACCTCATTCCCAGTGGAGAGAGAGCAGACAAACCAATGTCTTGCTTTCATAAACTTCTCCCAAGTGCATACAAACCTTCAGCAAGAAATTGTCATTCATTTGCTACTGCAAGTTCTGAGAAATATGACTTGAAATTGTGGAAAAGGCCTTGCACTGGATTGGATGCAAGTACATTCCATAAACTATCTCAATGTGAAAACAACTTGAGTTTTATTTACAGGTAGAACATTTAATAGGTTGCTCATCATACTATCCAACTACAGCATGTATTTCAGAATGTTTCTTTTTCATTATTCTGTTGAAAGATCTCTTTCAAGTTTGGAATACTCACAAACCAAAGAAGTTCTTCCCAATATAAAATGAAAATTTGCCTTTTGCCAATTTGAACCTATCCTCGTTTCTGTATTTCATGTTATCCTTTGAATTTTACTTTTCTGTAAAAGAAGTTCCTTTTTCAGTTATCTTTCCTTAAGGCTACAGAACCTCCATTTCTCTAATTTCCCCTTGAAGCTCAATCCTCTGACCTTGATCATGAGCATCATGCCACTTCTTGCCTCTAACTCCAGAAATGGAACAATTTGCACTTTCTCAAATGATTCAAAAAATATTCAGAGGGGAACTTCAATTTGCCCTGCATAGATATAATTAAATTGGATTTTTTTAAAAAGTTGTGATTAATCAATTGATAATTATCCTATTCACCTGAGGATTCTTGTTAATTTTACATTTCTAATGAGTCTAATTACATTCTCACTAACCAGTAGCATTTCTGTTGTAAAATAGTCATTGAAGAAACTGTCGTCCAGCTCTTGGTCAGGCTTCAATTGTCTTATCTAGATCATGTGATCCATTTTTGTGCACGGAAAAGAACAACGTCTTAGCAAACGGTTGGCCGCAGATAGTTGCTGTTGGTGAGTGTGGGAATGGGAATCTCTTCAGTGAGATCATCTAGAGTTGGTACATAAGATATAAATGCTCCTTGAGTGAATTAGAATGAAAAAAAAAGCCAGGAGAACATTACAATTCGAGGTTGTCTTACATTACGTTGGGGCTTCGACTTAAAGCATGACAAGCATAGAATCTCCATAGAATTATAGAATTCCTACAATGCAGAAAGAGGCCATTTGTCCCATTGTGTCTGCACCAACCCTCTGAAGAGCACTTTACCCAGAAAAGTCTCACTCGTGCCCCCCCCTCCCCCAACCCCCAAGACTCTCCAATCCCTGCAACCCCATACGGGGTGCTTACCATGGCTACCTCACATAATCTGCACATCCCCGAATTTTATGGGCAATTTAGCATGGCCAGTGCACATAAACTGCACATCCTTCGCCTATGGAGGACATTGGTGCACCCAGAGGAATCCCACGCTGTCACTGGGAGAATGTGCAGACTCCACACAGACAGCCGCCTGAGGATGGGGATCAAACTCGAGTACCTGGCATGGTGTGAGAATGTGTGCCACTCCAATTGCCCATCTTTTGAGGTACACTTTGCTGTGGCATATAATTTTTTTGACCAATATTAAAATAAAGGTGTATTATTTATACCATCTGTAGGCATTTTGGTTTTCTGTCAGCTTTTCCTCTGACTTCTGCATGGTTTGAACCGACCCCAGCCCCGATTCTACTCACTGGACTTAGTAATCAGGAGGCAACGAGAAAGCAGAAGACAGATGTTTGAGGGCAAAAGAATCTCTGTATTTATTGACATACAGTAATAGGTAGTAAAACAGTACACTACAATGCAGGCTAACAATGCATCCTCCTGCTATGAAACTTTGTTGGGACTCTGGGATTTCAGGGATGTGTTCACTAAGCCAAATGTGGTTTCAAGGTTCACTGAATGCAGTTGTTCTGGCTCGCCGTACCCTGAATGAGGCAGGGGACTTTGAGCAGTGGCACAGCAAGGAGTTGAGTCCATTGATGTGGTTAGACATGTGTTAGATTTTGCCAGGTCCCGACTGGGTTTCCTTTACTTCTACTTGCTTGTCGAGCTTGGTCTTCACCTCAGTTTTTCCTGAGGACTTGTTGTATTTGTCAGGTTTATTGTTATCCCAGGTATTGTCTGACTTAGTTTCTTCTTGGCATGGTCCATTGCGATCTTTCTTGAGGTTCACTGTATCTCCTTTCTGTGTACTCACTGCACACCCCAATGTAAGAACGAGAACTGATCATTAGACCAATCTAAAACCTTCGCACCAATCTCGATGGAAAAATAATGAAGGCTCCCAATTTTACATGGGAGCCAGGTGAAACTGTATTTAGGTTTATAGTACTGGATGTACCAGAGAGATATTAGCATCCTCCTGTAAAGATACCAAAAATATTTGACATCTATTTAGTAAGATCATGAAATTCAGCAGCTAATTTGCCCATAGCAGAATATCACAAACAGCAATGAGGTATAGAGCAGATAATGTTTTCATGTTGTTGAATAAATATTTTATAGGACTCCGCTGTATTTCTTCAAACTGGATTGCAAGATCCTTTACATTGAGCAGAATGACAGTTGGCAGTAGAAGGATTATAGTAACCTGATGCAGGGCTTTTGCCTGAAACGTCAATTCTCCTGCTCCTCTGATGCTGCCTGACCTGTTGTGCTTTTCCAGCACCACACTCTCAGTTGTTTCATGATGAAGTAAGTTATGAAATGTATACAACAGTTAATAAACAGTTAATAGTTATCATCTTAAAATCTTAATGAGTAAACTTCAGTGATATTATGAAATAACCTACTTCCAGGATTTGCGATCACAACTTTTTCAATTCAGGTACATGCTTCCAGCAAAAGTAATGTCTCCTTATTTGCCCCACATTTTCCAAACCATTGGCTTTGAATTATAAAGGCTTCTATAGATTGTTCATCTCAGTCATTAAAGTAGTTCAAAAGATAACTGACAGCACACAGTCTTTTTGAGAATAGTGCAGGTACTTGCATTTAGGAGATATTCTTTGAGAAAATATCAATCCTATTGAGAATATGGTTGTATTGTATTCCACCATTTCTTCTCTGTCCTCTGTCAATTCTTTTGTTAGCTTCATTTTTCCTTGTGATAATGAAAAGATTTATCTGTTAATAAAAGTGTATATTAGAATAGTTGATGAAAGGCATCAGACTCATTTGTCATCCCTTCCTCTGCTTTGTTGTTTGGTAGAGAATAATACAAATAAATTATCTTCAATTGTGTAACTTTAATGTATAGTGTTGTTTTGTTTTAAATTTAGGCAAGAACCATTCCAACATTTCAAACTGATTCAAACAGTACCACAAGCATTTTTGTTAGGTCCAGCCATGGAGATGATTTTTAGTAGCGTGCGCGTGCGTGCACACACACATCCTGTGAAAGAATAACTTCAAAAATATTTTAATTATTTTAACAATCCTCACAATGGCTTGAAATGGAAAATAATGGGTAGAGCAACTTCAGACAGTGAGGGAAGACATCTTGAATAAAGGTTAAGACCAAAATATGTATCAATAAAGGACTTAACTTCTGTTTTCTGAATCCTTTGAAATGTCAGGAAACTCTGAATAGAGCAATCAGATTGGTTTGTTCAGGTTTTTTAGATCAGGTAAGAAACAACTTGATTTAAATTGATTTACTATTCTTCTAAACTAATATGAGGTTGGAAGGAGATGACTTAGAGAAAGCTGAAAATGTTTTCATCCTTCATTGTCTCCTCCCTGTCTCAATAATTACCTGAGGTCTGTTGCTGATGAAACAGTCAGTTCAATGTTGAAATCATCAATCAGGTGAGCTGCCTCTGAGCATAATGGGTTCCAAGAGCTTACAAGATCATTTGATTGTAGTCTATGGGTGGGGGGGGGGTGGTGAAGATGATAGGTTGGAGAAGAAGGTGGAATGGATAGGTGGGAAGGAAGACGGACAGATAGGACAGTTCAAGAGGACGGTGCTGAATTGGAAGGTTGGATCTGGGATAAGGTGGGGTCATAAAAAGGGCTTACGCTCGAAATGTTGATTCTCCTGCTTGTCGGATGCTGCCTGACTGGCTGCACTTTTCCAGTGTCACGCTGTTTGACTTCCTGGGATATCCAGTCCATGGCAAGTTGTACAACACATTGCTCAGGGATCATAGGCTTAACTCCTGAGCTCGTGGACTGAGCTCCACTAACCTGCTTATCTCTGATTTTTCTCTGACTCCTGAATCTTTCCTCTTCCACCCACCCCAACCTAAAAGTAAACTTCTCCAACCACCTGTCCCAACTTACCTCAATCTTCACATTAACTCCGCATGCCCATTCTCAACTTCACCAGTTGTTATGATACCTTGCCTCCTGAGGTCTCAATTACTGGCAAAGGTAACACTACTCTTCCAGGTCTCCCCATTTCACATTTGCTGTTGTCAACCTGTAAACCGTAAGCTTGTTCAGACTGACAAATTAAAATTGTTCACATAGTTGTTGCAATGCAACACTTCTACGTTTCTAGCTTGATGTGATGGCACTGCTGACATTTTGCTGAAAATGACCATTATTCTTCTGAATGAAGGCATCGGCGTACTGATGGATGACATCACAAAAAAAGATAGGACATGTACACTTCATTGAACACTAAAGGTAAAGTCACAATATTCCTACCAGACCACTGGGTTACTCTCTCATTAGAAAAAGACGACTGGTGCGGTGTTTAGCTTGGGGGTCACTGCAAATCTGTTTCTGTACTGCACATCTCTATGACTCAGAGAGAGTTTGAGATGACGAGTGCTTCGTGGTGACCTTAGCTGGTGTAAGATTTGAATCCATGCTATTGGTGTTACTCTGCATCACAAACCAGCTGTCCGGCCAACTGAGCTAATTGATTGAATTATATTACTAATTGAAATTAGATGATAAACTTGTATGTAGATTAAGATGTGTGTCCTATTCATGAAGCATATCAGATGTTAATCACCAAATTACAAGAAGTTCAGCTTGCAGCTATTGACTGCAACAGCTTTAAATACTGTATTGCTTTTCTATTGATTTTCTTTCTTTCAACATGACACTTCTTCACTTAATTCCACTCATTATGGTCAGCTCTCTTTCCTCACAGATCATAGTCTTCTAAAGATAGTTGTCAAGTTCCTAGCAGAAACCATTATTATCAGAAGATGTGGTTGAGTTTGATTTATTGTTGTCACATGTATCGCGATATAGTGAAAAGTGTTGTTTTGCATGCTGGAAAGGCGGATCGTACATATAAAGTGCATCTGGGTAGCAGAACAGAGTTCAGAGTATTATAGCTGCAGAGAAGATGCACAGAGAGAGAGAGAGAGAGATCAGAATTAACATTTGAGAGGACCTTTCAAAAGTCTGATATTGGTGGGGGAGAAGCTGTTCTTTAATCTGTTGGTACGCATATTCAAGCATTTGTATACTCTGCCCACTGAAGAGGGTGGAAGAGAGTATAACTGGGATGGGAGGAGTCCTTGATTATGTTGGTTACTTCCCGGGGCAGCAAGAAGTATATATGGATGGGAGGTTGGTTTGGGTGATGCTCTCTGTAGTTTCTTGAGGTCCTGGGAAGAGCAGTTGCCAAACCACGCTGTGGTGTATCTGGACAGCACACTCTATAGTGCATCTATAAAATTGACAAGAGTCTTTGTGGACATGCTGAATTTTCTTTGCCTCCTGATGAATAGAGGCATTGTTCTTTCTTGACCATCACATTGTGGATGGACCAAGATAGATTGTCGTCACTTGCAGGAGCTTGACACTCTTGACCAGCTCCACCTCAGCACCAGTGATATAGACAGGTAGAATCCCTATAGCTATAGAATTCCTACAGTGTGGAAACAGGCCCTTCAGTCCAACAAATCCACACCCTCTGGAGAGTAACCCACCCAGACCCATTCCCCAATCGTATATTTGCCTGATGCACCTAACCTACACATTTCTAATTCACCTCACCTGCACATCTTTGGATTGTGGGAGGAAACCAGAGCACCCGGCAGAAATGCACGCAAACACAGGGAGAATGTGCAAACTCCACACAGACAGTCACTCGAGGCTGGAATCGAACCTAGGTTGCTGGCGCTGTGAGGTAGCAGTGCTAACCACTGCGCCACCGTGCCATGCAACTGTTCCTTCATTGTCACTGGGCCAAAATCCTAGAATTCCCTCCCTAATGGTATTGTGAGCTAGCCCACAGCAGGTGGACTGCAGCAGTTCAAGAAGGCAGCTCACCTCCACCTTCTCAATGGCAACTAGGGACAGGCAATAAATGCTGGTTAGCCAGCGACAACCACATCCCACAGATAAACATTTTAAAAAACCAAATACCATGCAAATGCTTGTAATGAGCATATAAAGAAGGGCGAAAGGGTCTAGTAGAGATGGGAAGACAAAGGTGCACACAGTTATAGATTGTGGATTGCGAGAATGAAAAGACCTGGAGATCATCTGGTTAGCTGTGATCATGTTTCATTATCACTTTCAAAATGTAGATATTGAGTCCTCAGTGAACAGTGAGCTTTCTCAGTTATTTGTTCACCAATGGTGGTTTCTCCATTTGAGAGTGAGAGAGATTGTATGAGAGTAAAACTTTTAGTATCCTTGCTGTTATCAGTCTATGCTGTTTTCTGTCTCTTTCAGAAAAATAGCAAATCTAAAATTCGGCAAAAGAGGACCAAGTAACTGATAAAAGTAAAATATGAATGTAATCTTACAAAAATATATTTTAAAAAACTGGAGAAGTTCGTACAGGTACATAAGAATGAAGCATTTAGCTAAGATATATTAGGATCCATTAAAAACAGCATCAAGAAAATTGAAAATGGGGAATAGAGAAGCTAAATGTTTAGTTAGTGCCTGTTTCACTGAGGAAGATACAAGAAATCTCTTGAGTTAGAAATCCAATGACTAGGGTGAATGAGAAATCAAAGGAAATTAATATTAATAAAATGTTTTACCGGAGAAATGACTAAACGTTGGTCAGTCCCTGGGACCCGATGGTCTACATCCCAGAGCATTGAAGGAGGTGGCTATAGAGATAGTTGATGAATTGGTAAACATCTTCCAAATTTCTGTGGATTGTGTAATGAAGGTACATAGTTCCTTGAAAGTGGAATCACAGGTAGACAGGGTGGTGAAATAAACTTTTGGTGCACTTGCCTTCATTGGTTTGTACATTTAGTATAGAGTTGTGATGCTGTGTTGAAACTGTTCAAAACACTGGCTAGACCACTTTTAGAATATTACATTCAATTCTGGTCTCCCTGCTATTGGAAAGATGTTGTTAAACTTGAAAGGATTCAGGAAAGATTTACAATGATGTTGCCGGGATTAGAGGGTTTGAGCTTTAGGGAGAGGCTGAATAAGCCTTAGCTATTTTCCCTGGAGCATCGGAGGCAGAGAAGTGTCCCTTTTGAGGTGTATAAAATCATGAGGGGCCTGGATAGGATGAAATAGCAAGATCTTTTTCCCAGGGTAGGGGAATCCAAAATTGGAGGACATAGGTTTAAGGTGAGAGGGGAACGATTTTTAAGGGATCTGTGGGGAAACCTTTTCACGCAGAGGGCGGTGCATGTCTGGAATGAGCTGCCAGGTGAAGTAGTAGAAACAGTATAATTACAACATTTAAAAAGCATCTGGATGGGTATAATAGGAAGGGTTTAGAGGGATGTGGTCTAAATAATGGAAAATGGGACTAGATCAGTTTAGGATATCTGATCCACATGGATGAGTTGGTCCGAAGGGTCTGTTTCTGTGCTATATAACTCTATGATTCTATTTTTGAAGGTTGGAAGCTTTGCAAATGTCATGTCACCATATAACAAAGGAAGAAGAGGAAAAAACAAAACCGGAAACTATGGATCTGTCAGCTTTACATCAGTAGTGGAGAAAATGCTAGAATCAATCATAAAGGATATGATGAGTGGACACTTGGAGAAAAATGATGTGATTGAGTGTAGTCAGCATGGATTTGTGAATGGAAAATCATGTTTGAGGAAATTGTTGAGTTTTTGTGGATGTTACCAAGAAAATTTAAAAATATCAAAGTTGGTGGATGTCATATCTTTGAGTTTTCAGAAGGCTTTTGATAAAGTCCTCCACAGAAAGTTGATTAGCAAAATGAAAGCACGTAGTGTAGGAGGTAATATACTGGCATGAATTAAGGAGTGGCTAACAGAGGACAGGCAGGAGGAATAGCTGGGTCTTTCTCACATTGGGAGACTGTGACTCATGGTGCACCACAAGTATCAATATATACATGATTTTAACATTGAGATGAGCAATTGGCTTCACATCCACAAACATCCACTCTCTCTATCGTTGATGCTGAGTAGCATCAGTGTGTACTATCTACAAGCTGCACTGCATAAATCCACCAAAGATCCTTGGACAACACCTTCCAAACCCAAAGCCAATTCGATCGAGAAGCACAAGGGTAGCAAGTACATGGAAAAACCAGTGTCTGCAACTTCCCATCCAGGCCACTCACCATCCTGGCTTGGAAATATATCACTGTTCCCTCACTGTCTCTGTGACAAAATTTTGGAATTCCCTCCCCAAAGTCATTGTGGACTGCAAGAAGGAAGCTCACTACCACCTTCTCAAGAGCATCAAGGGCAAGCAATAGCTGTTGGCTAGCTAGTGAGACACTCGTGAATAAAAAATGAATAAAAAACAAATGAGTGGTCCTGCCTCTACCACCTTTACAGGCAGAGAGTTCCACATTTCTACCACCGTCTGGGTAAAAACTATTTCCTTACATCTAAACCTCCTACTCTGACATTAAATATATGGTCATTTCTCCCTCCACCAAAGGGAGAAATTTCTTCCTGTTTACCCTATCTATGATCCTTAAAATGTATCCATATCAATCATACAGCTGGTACAAATACAATGGCTGAATGGCCTCGTCCTCTACTGTAAATTTTTTGTCCCCTCTCAATCTCCTCTGCTCTAAAGAAAACAACCCCAATCTATCTTCATAACTGAAACTTTCCATCCCAAGCAACATTCTGGTAAATCTCCTCTATAGCCTGTGCTATCACATTTGTTCTGTAGCCTGGGTTCCAGACCTGCACATAATACTCTAGCTGTTTCCGAACCAATATTTTACACAGTTTCAACAGCACATCCTCGTTCTTAAAATTTATGCCTCTGTTACCATGTAAACATGGCTTAAACAATAAATGTGAATTTCCTGAGTTGAAAATTAGAAATCACACAACACCAGGTTATAGTCCAACAGGTTTATTTGGAAGCACTAGCTTTCAGAGTATCTGAGAGAGCAGAGGCTGATAGTCAAGTTCATTGCCCGTGGGGATGGCCTTGGGTTCATGTCACACTACAGGTGACCCCATTGCACTATATACACACACTCACACACACTCCTACAGACCCATACACTCATGCAGATCCTCTCTCATATGCTCACACATACACTCCCACACTCTCACAGACTTATACAACTTTACACTCTCACTCTCACACACTCTCTCACAGACACTCATAACCACCGCCTCCACCCCCACCAATAAGGGAAAGCATACCAAACGCCTTCTTCACTATCCTATCTACCTGTGACTCCACTTTCGAGGAGCTATGAACCTGCACTCCAAGGTCTCTTTGTTCAGCAACACTCCTTAGGACCTTACCATTAATTGTATAAGTCCTGCTAAGATTTGCTTTATCAAAATGCAGCACCTCGCATTTACCTGAATTAAACTCCATCTGCCACTTCTCTGCCCATTGGACCATTTGGTCCAGATCCTGTTGTAATCTGAGGTAACCCTCTTCGCTGTCCACTACACCTCCAATTTTGGTGTCATCTGCAAACTTACTAACTGTACCTTTTATGCTCGCATCCAAATCATTCATGTAAATGACAAAAAGGTAGAGGGACCAGCACCGATCCTTGTGGCACTCCACTGGTCACAGGCCTCCAATCTGAAAAACAACCGTCCACCACCATCCTCTGTTTTCTACCTTTGAGCCAGTTCTGTATCCAAATGGCTAGTTCTCCCTGTATTCCATGAGATCTAACCTTGCTAATCAGTCTCCCATGGGGAACCTTATCGAACGCCTTACTGAAGTCCATATAGATCATATCTACTGTTCTGCCCTCATCAATCTTCTTTATTACTTCTTCAAAAACTCAACCAAGTTTGTGAGACATGATTTCCCATGCACAAAACCATGTTGACTATCCCTAATCAATCCTTGCCTTTCCGAATACATGTACATCCTGTCCCTCAGGATTCCCTCCAACAACTTGCCCACCACCGAGGTCAGGCTCACCGGTCTATAGTTCCCTGGCTTGTCTTTACCGCCCTTCTTAAACAATGGCACCACGTTTGCCAACTTCCAGTCTTCTGGCACTTCACCTGTGACTATTGATGATACAAATATCTCAGCAAGAGGCCCAGCAATCACTTCTCTAGCTTCTCACAGAGTTCTCGGGTACACCTGATCAGGTCCTGGGGATTTTTCCACTTTTAACCGTTTCAAGACATCCAGCACTTCCTCCTCTGTAATCTAGACATTTTTCAAGATGTCACCATCTATTTCCCTACAGTCTATATCTTTCATATCCTTTTCCTCAATAAATGCTGATGCAAAATATTCATTTAGTATCGCCCCCATTTTCTGTGGCTCCACACAAAGGCCGTCTTGCTGATCTTTGAGGGGCCCTATTCTCTCCCTCGGAGAATGTAACTTTAAAAAAAAGTTCTGCGATTTACATTTGAAAGAACTGAAGCCAACATGGTCATCCTAAAAGATGAGAGACTTAACAAACAGTCCAGGTTCTTTACAATATATAATTTCAGTTACATCACACTGTAAACTTTTGCTATAAATTCTGGGTCTTACAATCTTATGTTCCATAACCACCTGATGAAGGAGCAGCGCTCCGAAAGCTAGTGCTTCCAAATAAACCTGTTGGACTATAACGTGGTGTTGTGTGATTTTTAACTTTGTACACCCCAGTCCAACACCGGCATCTACAAATCCTGAGTTCAATGCCTCTTGATTGAAATGGGAAAGCTGAAGCATCTGATTCCCTATATTCCATATGGGTTTCATGTGCCTGTCAGGTGATCATAGCGGCCAGCCAAGTCAGTTTTATGGCAACATTGTCATCTTCGCAACCAACCTTTAAATTCTCATGTATAGTTAGTTTTCATTACGATCATAATATGTGCCAGTGGAACTTTGGATCACAGTCACAGGAGTGGACCATTTACCTCAAACATTCAATTTGATTTTGAGTGAGCTGTTTCCTTGATACATTATTGATTTGAGGTGGAGCTGCACTGTTCTACTTTTTGGGAGAATTGTCTGTTTATTCAGATGGTATAACTCAAGCATTATGTTAAAAAGAGCAGAGAGCCATCCTGGAGAAAGTGAGGACTGCAGATGTTGGAGACCAGAGTTGAAAAGTGTGGTGGAGACCAGAGTTGAAAAGTGTGGTGCTGGAAAAACACGGCAGGCCAGGCAGCATGCGAGGAGCAGGAGAATCGACGTTTCGGGCATAAGCCCTTCTTCAGGAATGAGGCTGGTGTGCCAGGCGGGCTGAGAT
>NC_057735.1:29563642-29564865 GCF_004010195.1 Chiloscyllium plagiosum
GGAGTGGAGGTTGGGTTGGTGGGGGGTGTGGACCTGATGAGTGAGTCACGGAGGGAGTGGTCTTTCCGGAACACTGATAGGGGTGGGGAGGGAAATATATCCCTGGTGGTGGGGTCTGTTTGGAGGTGGCAGAAATGACAGAGGATGATACGATGTATCTGGAGGTTTGTGGGGTCGAAGGTGAGGACCAGTGGGGTTCTGTCCTGGTGGCGATCGGAGGGGCGGGGTTCAAGGGCAGAGGTGCGGGAAGTGGAGGAGATGCGGTGGAGAGTGTCGTCGACCACGTCGGAGGCGAAATTGCGGTCTTTGAAGAAGGAGGCATTTGGGCTGTTCGGTGGTGGAATTGGTCCTCCTGGGAGCAGATGCGGCAGAGGCAAAGGAATTGGGAATATGGGATGGCGTTTTTACAGGGGTCAGGGTGGGAGGAGGTGTAATCTAGGTAGCTGTGGGAGTAGATCACTTTGTAGTAAATGTCTGTGTTGAGTCGGTCACCCGAGATGGAAATGGAAAGGTCTAGGAAAGGGAGGAAGGAGTCTAAAACGGTCCAGGTAAATTTGAGGTCGGGGTGGAAGGTGTTAGTAAAGTGGATGAACTGTTCAACCTCCTCGTGGGAACACGAGGTAGCGCCAATACAGCCATCAATATAGCGGAGGAAAAGGTGGGGGGTGGTGCCAGTGTAGCTGCGGAAGATGGACGAAGAGGCAGGCATAGCTGGGGCCCATGCGGGTGCCCATGGCTACTCCTTTGGTTTGGAGGAAGTGGGAGGATTGGAAGGAGAGACTACTCCCTCCGTGACTCCCTCGTCAGGTCCACACCCCCCACCAACCCAACCTCCACTCCTGGCACCTTCCCCTGCAACCGCAAGAAATACAAAACTTGCGCCCAGGTCTCCCCCCTCACCTCCCTCCAAGGCCCCAATGGATCCTTCCATATCCGTCGCAAATTCACCTGCACCTCCACATACATCATTTACTGTATCCGCTGCACCCGATGTGGTCTCCTCTACATTGGGGAGACAGGCTGCCTACTTGCGGAACATTTCAGGTAATACCTCTGGGACACCCGCACCAACCAACCCAACTGCCCCGTGGCTGAACACTTTAACTCCCCTCCCACTCTGCCAAGGACATGCAGGTCCTTGGCCTCCTCCATCGCCAGACCCTGGCCACAGAATGCCTGGAGGAAGAGTGCCTCATCTTCTGCCTAGGAACCCTCCAACCACA
>NC_057735.1:29564951-29590146 GCF_004010195.1 Chiloscyllium plagiosum
AACATTGATTTTCCTGCTCCTCAGATGCTGCCTGGCCTGCTGCGCCTTTCCAGCACCACACTTTTCAACAAAGAGCCATCCTGCCCATTTCTCACTTATCTGAAAAAAATAGTAATCATTCCCTCCAGTTATTACAATGATCAGATCTTGCTGTTCACAGTTTGGCTGCTTTGTTTCTTTGTAAAGCAATCAGTGACTAGCATTTGGAAGTAATTCATCAGATATGAATCTCAAAGTTGTCATACACCCTGAAGACAGGCTTAAGTTTCATAAATGTTACTGTTTTGATCAAACTTTTAATTGCTATTGTTAAAAAAATCACACAGATTAACTTTATCCCAATGTCCTGATTAATTTAATACCATATGTTGAAATGGGCTAAATCAGAATGCAGTTCGAGTCTTCGCTCATATCATCAATGAAATTTATATTTTGACTGCCTCTCGCATTCTCAAAGGTGCATGGAACTGACCTTTGTTTGTAACTTTACACTGCATAAGCTACCTATGCTAAATTTTAATGATGTTTCAACACTAAATTTAGGCTCAAATATTTGTCAAATTCAGTAACAATTTCTGTGAACAAACATAAGGTTAAAAGAGCAATATTTGCTTTATTCAATTTATTGAGGGATTACCTTTTTAAATTTTACACCCATTCCTATTGAGACCATTCTCTTGCAGTGATTCTAATTTAATTATCAATCAAGAATTATTTGTTTCAATATTTCAGTAACGACTTCCCTGTGTTAAGGAGACAAATCACTGTTGGGAATAATTTTCAGCCCATTAACAGTGGATACCCTATAATTTCAGAATATAAATTGAGAAATAATGAGGTCTTCTAAGAATGATGGTCCAAGATTTAATACACTGGTTGTATTCCTGAAGATCCTGACTATACGTGAATCAACATTAAAACTAGAGTTGGGTTTCTTGGGATATTATGTCTTTGAAAAGAAGTACTTACAGGATAATGTATTATTCTCTATGTGTGCAGTACTATGGATTCCTTGGTGTTATAAAATGCTAAATGAAGTAAATCACTAAATGTGAAAGAAACACTAACAATTTAAAATGTCAAAGGAACACAATTCAATTTAGATTTTTTTCTAATTAACCTGTTCAGAGAGGTTATTACACATCTTTGGAATAGGTGAGATTTAAGCACAGTGCTCATGGCTTAGAGTAAGTCACTCCTATTGTATCTCGAATTCATAATGAAAGTATTGTCAAGACATGTGGTAATTGTACTCACCTAATGAAGTTTTAATTAACTAGACTCCATCTAGTGGCAGAGATTGGTGAAGCCTCCTTCAACCAACCAACTTCTGCTACTACTTCAAGCCAAGGGCTCAGTGCAAGTTTAGAATGCAAAGCAGAAAGCCAAATATAATGTGGGCAACAAAGAATTTAAAGGTAACAACAGAGGACAGGAACGAGAAGCATTGAAGATCGACTGAAGGTGGGGTAGCAACTGGAAGAATGCCAGCAAAACTTCAGAACTGAGTATGGGAGGAAATATATTGCCACCCCTTCATTGTCACTGAATAGAAGACCTGGAACTACTTCCCCACCATAAACATTGTTTGTGCACCTATGTCAATGCACTGTAACAGTTCAGGTAGGTCACACACCACCATCTTCTCTAGGGCAATTAAGAATTGCTTTAATAATTAAAAAAAAGACAGTAAATTGAAACATTAACTAAGTCTACTTTAAATGAGGACTTATTGTGTTTTCAAACTTCACTTAGATTGTGTGGATCAAGTTGCTAAAGATAGCCTAGAGAATAAGTTTAAAGACAGTTTCTTAGAACAATACATTGTAGGCTAGTTAGAAAACAAATTTTTTAGACCTTCCTCCGTGCAATGAAACTTGATTAACAATTACCCTCTCGTAGATTATCCTTTAGACAATAGTGATCATACAATGTAAGAATTCTATATTTATTTTATGAGTGAATGAATTTAGCATTTTCCAACATCTTCATTCACAGGCTGCTGGGCAGTATAGCTATGAAACATAGCTGTTAATTTTTTAAAATGTCCTATGGATATCCATATTTCTTAAGTTAAATATGCATTTTTATCAGTGCTTGGAAGCATTGATTGTTTGGCACAGCAGTAACTTATATTCTGTTTGTAAAAACATCTCTCTCATAAATATTCTGAAAGGATACAAAAATAAATATTTAGAAAGCTGTTGTCTTGATTGCTATTAAGAGCATTGATGGTTAATCTGAAAGAATATTATCAGCTTAAAAATTTTATTTGGATCTCATCTTTTAGCTTTGGGGTGCTGGCATTGAAATGTGTTATGAAATTATAACAATTCTGAGAAGTATTTCTTGATTTCCAGCCAAACTCAATTATTTTATTCGTATACTACTGTTATTGAAAATCTTTCTGCAATTTATCCAGGTGCGATTCATGGTGAAAGAGAGGTGAGAGACAGCTGT
The DNA here is from genome assembly GCF_004010195.1 of Chiloscyllium plagiosum. Classification (NCBI taxonomy): domain Eukaryota; kingdom Metazoa; phylum Chordata; class Chondrichthyes; order Orectolobiformes; family Hemiscylliidae; genus Chiloscyllium; species Chiloscyllium plagiosum. The sequence continues at coordinate 29,567,412 of NC_057735.1, forward strand.
GATTATAGATAAGGTCATGAAGGGATTATATGATTAAAAACTTATCAAATAGTACAGAAATACATTTAGCAACTAAGCTGTATAGTTATGATGCCTACAGCTTATGAATGAAGGTGTTGGAAATTGCTAAGCCAAACAGATTCAATTTGAATTTCTATGGATATTGTCACAATCAAAGAGTGCAAATTCAATCCCTAACAAAGAATATAAACCCACGTGGTAAAACTCAAGAGCATAATCAAATAAACCCCGACACCTCCTTTCTTCTCGTAAACAGATAAAAACATTTTTTAATATTCTGTGCTGAGTTTCCTGTGCCAAAGGGCTGCAATATTCTAGTTGTAATTCAACATAGAGTAGTAAGAAAAACAAAATTGAATCTACCCTTTGAAGCATTATTTGTATAAATGGCAGAATAATGGTATTGTGTGCCTTCTTTTGTGATTGATTATGTATTGCAGAACTCCAGAAGTTGCACATGTTCTCTTAGGTTTATGGGATCTTAAATGATGCTCTATTTATTTTAGAGTATAATCATTTTACTCTTTGAGTTGTATCTAATACTGGACAGTGAGCCATAAGCTTTAAAGCCATGATCACTTGTTTTAGCTGATGTGTAAATTAATCTCAGGGGATCTCTGAGCGTATCAGATTTCCCTCAAGTCAAGCTCACTGTGTGCAGCAGTTGAAGAATTTCATATTTTTCTTTCACATTTATTGAGTTACCAGCATGCTACCTCTATTGTAATGGAGAAATAGCTTAGAATTTGCTAGGAAAATAATACATGCAATCTCATAAATGGCATTAATTGTGTAAAAAGAATAAACAGTTATTGGCATGGAGAAGACAACTTGAAAAATTATTTTCCTGAATGTGAAAGTCACTGGCAAATCAACAGTTCTTGTCTATGCCTTATCTCCCCTTGGAAGGTGTAGATATAATCATATTGCAGTTATGAAGTAAATTCCAGGATTTTGACCTAACAACAGTGAAGCAACTACGATTCAGTTCAAAATCAGGATGGTATAAGGCTTCCAGTCAGACCTTCTGATGGTGACATCACGGTGCATCTGATGCACTTAAACCTTTCGATGGGTTCCTGAGTTTGGAAGGTGATATTGAAGAGGGGTTGACAAGTTGCTGTGTGCATCTTGTATATTATATGCACTACGTGTCAACGATGGAGGAACCTAACGTTGAAGGTGGTAGATGTGGTGTCAGTCAAGTGGGTTGTAGTGTCCTGGATGGACTGGAGCATCCTGAGTCTTGTTGGAACTGCACCTACTTGGGCAAGTGGGAGAGGATGCCATTATAATCCTGGATTGTGCATATAGATGGTAGGCAGGCTTTGGAGAGTCAATAGCTGAATTAGTCACTGCAGAGTTCCGAATTTCTTGTAGCCACAGTATTTATAGGGTTCATCAGCTCAGTTTCTATGTAATTGTAACCCCACAGGATATTTATATTGGGGGATTCAGCAATGGTAACGTCTTTGAACTCGATGGCAACAGGACTGCAGAGTTTTGGTCTGACCCATTGGTTGTGGGATTTCTATCACATGCTACTTCTGCTGTTTGGCCTGCAGGTAGCTCAGTATCATATTTTCACCAGATTGACACTCAATTTTTGATATGCCTGACACTGCTTCTGATATGCTGTCTTGCACTCTTCCATGAACCAGGTTTCAGCAAGCAAATAGTAGAATGAGGGATATACTGATTCAAGAAATTATAGATTGTAGTTTTCTACTGTTGCTAATGTGCTTCAGTGGTGTCCAGTTTTGAGTTGCTAGACCTGTTGTAAATCTATTCCATTTACCCTAATAGTTGCACAATATAATTCAGTGGATGGTATCTTAAATGCAAAGGTTGGATTTTGGCTTTAAATTGATTGTGTTAGGGTCACTCGTAGCAGTATTGTCATAGTTAGATACATCAACAACAGGTGAATAAGAGCCAGCCATAGTATGTTTTCTCTCTTGTTGGTTTACTCACCTTCTGCAGACCTATCTGGTATGTCCTGTAGGACTCAGTGAATCAGTCAGTATTACTCCACTGAGTCATTCTTGGTATTGATTTTGAAGTTCCCCATCCAAAATACATTCTTGGCACACTTCGAGCTTCTTCTTGTTGATGCTCAACATAGAGAAGTACTTCTTCATTAGCTGAGGTGAAGGTGGAAGGAAGTTTCCTTTCCCATGTTTGGCCGAGAGATTTCATGGGGTCTGGAGTCAGATTTCTGTTGAAGACTCCTAAAGCAACTGCCTTGTGACTGTTGCAGGTCGGTGAGCTCACACCACCCTCTGCCAATCCTCCCACTAGGGCTCAGCCTAAGTTCTCCGTGTGGAGAAAATGGTCAAGGCTCGTGACTTTTCTCCGAATCATTTATTGTATTATTGATAATTTTACATACATCAATCCCTGTTCCTCTTTTAAATCAGCACTTGCAAATGTTAGTGCCCTGCTTCTTTTCTTAAATTATATCAGCGTTACACTCCTAAATCTCTGAGAACTTTGTGGTATGCAGCAACACTCAATGTACATGAGTCATGGACTGGTGAATTTGACCCCACAAGCTTTCAAGTCACCCATGAAAATTCAAGCATGAGGTGCGCCATCTCAAGGAAGGCCTTTTAAAAAAAAATTCAGCCCTGCTATGCAGTGTTGTTTCATTAACGTATGAAGTTGGTGTGAATGAGAACATCCTGGTTTTATCAGCTCAGTTTAATTTTAATCAAACAATTGCACAGAATTGGGGTGCCTTAAGGTAAGTTTCCAAGTCTGAAGGTATGTTTATATTTCGACCGCTTATAGATGTGGCATACAGCCTCTTGTTTAGTGCATTGAAGATCTCACTCAGTGTGTCATGTTTACCATGCTCTGTGCATTGCTGGGAAGGAGAGTTTGCTCAGTTTCTGAATATAATCCATTACAAACAGCTCTAGTTGTTTAATGTCAGTTTTTTGAAGTTGAATGTGCTCTTGTGAAAGGACTGGCTGCATTGTATACCACCATGCCAAAACCTCTGGTCTACCTGTCCTGCAGGTGGGAGGGGACATACCCAGGGATCACAATGGATTTAGTCACACTCATCAAATCATACTTTACAGACAATGTTATTTTCTGTGAGACAGCTCTCCCAATTTTATTACAACTCTCTGAGGTGAGTAAGGAAAATTTCAAAGGGAGGAGGATTGATGGGGACAGGACTTGTCATCAGTACAAACAAAAAAGATAGGTGGTCTATCCTTTTTTTGGCTTTTCCACATGCTTTGATACAAATAAGTGCCTTGCATGGCCATTGAGAAGTCATTACATGGCAATAATTAATGGAGTCACATCTAGGCCGGACTAAGTAAGGATGGTCAATTTTCTCCCAAAAGACCATTCATGAACCAGATGGGTTTTGACAACAATTGAAGATAGTTCAAAGGTCACTATTATTCAAACTAGCTATTTAAATTCATTAGCTGAATTTAATTTTTACCATTTGCCTTGATGGAATTTGAACTTATCTCTTCAGAATGTTAGCCTGGCCTCTGTCCAGTGATTTTAATACTACACTAATATCTTGCTTTACACCATTGTCTTGCTTTACAACTTGTGATACAGTGTAAGTTGAAAATTGCTGGCCAACTTATGCAGTGTTACCTTTAGGTTTACAACAAAAGGATGCTCATTGTTCACCTCTCTGTTAGTAAAAATGTAGCAATTTCTTGAAACTGTTAAAAACTTGCCTGAAGATATTAGTCATAATTACTGACTTAAGAACTCTTTTAGTGATAAGATTTATGTTCATGCAAAACCATGAAGTTTTGAAGTCTCAGGTAGGGAACAATCAGAATAAAGGTGTCTTACCCCTGCAGGAAGCAAATTGTTCCATTATGTTTTTCAAGTTTTGTATCTTATCCCTATCCCCTTTGTTTGAGCCTCTCTTGTTTCCTTGTATTTCTCTCTCTGTTTGATTAATGCTGTTTGCATTTCTGTGGTTCATTTATTTCTTTCCCAAGTATTGAATTTCATTAAATAAGGAAGTAGACCATTACATAACTTACATAACGCAGCTACCTCATTATCAATTTATGCTTCCGGCCAATTGTACATGAAAGCATTTTGAGTTGAAGAGTGAGGTATAAGTACAACTCAGTAAGATAAGTTGCTCCAGAAACTTTGGAGCATTTTCAATAATGATGACTCTTTGACACTGTTTTTCAAAACACCAGGGGTCAGATGATAATTGCAAAGGCTGCTGGCAATGCATGGAGTTCCTCTAACAGAAAAATTTGAAAATGTTGTTATAAATGTTTGCCAGGGCTGTGGCCGAGCGGTCTAAGCCACTGGATTCCAGTTGCAACTTCCGCAGAGGCGTGCGTTCGGCTCCCACTGCTGCCTAATGCTCCTGTTTCTGAGGCGGCATGGTGGCTTAGTGGTTAGCACTGCTGCCTCACAGCACCCAGGGTCCCAGGTTCGATTCCAGCCTCAGGTGACTGTCTGTGTGGAGTTTGCACATTCTCCCCGTATCTGTGTGGGTTACCTCCGGGTGCTTCAGTTTCTTCCCACAGTCCAAAGATGTGCAGGTCAGGTGAATTGGCCATGCTAAATCGCCCATATTGTTAGGTGCATTAGTTAGAGGGAAATGGGTCTGGATGGGGTTACTCTTCGGAGGGTCGGTGTGGACTGGTTAGGCGAAGGGCCTATTTCCACACTGTAGGGAATCTAATCTAATCTATAAAAAAAATGGCTTATGAACACTGTTGAAACTTGGCCAGGTAGCAAAGAACTTAAAAACTGAATGAAAGCCAAAAGAACTGCGGATGCTGTAAACCAGGAACCAACATAGAAATTGCTGAAAGCTCAGCAAGTTGAACAAAATCTGTGGAGAGAAATCAGAGCTAACGTTTCAGGTCAAGTGACCCTTCCTCAGAATTGTTCCGAGGATATGTCACTCAACCTGAAATGTTAACTCTGATTTCCCTCCACAGATACTGCCAGACTTGCTGAGCTTTTCTGGCAATTTCTGTTTTTGTAACTTTCAAATTAAGTTTGGGATAACAACAAAAACTTGCATTTCCCCTCTACCTTTATCATAATGCAATGTACCAAGGCACTTAGAAGATTCAATTCTTTATCCAATTAGTTTGAGTTGATATGATGTTACTGAATGCTGTTAATACAAATGGAATGAAAGTAATAGCAACAGAGTTCTCCCTTCTGCATTCTTATAAGCAAGAACATAATCATGAAATAAAGTTTTAAAATTGAGTCTGTACAATTTTATAACTCTGCTTGCATTAAGGAGGATATTGCTTCAGCAATTGTATGTTCAGCATTCGTTTGCTCATGGGAAAGATGTTGATACCCAAAATGGCAATTGCAACAGTCATATTTTGAAGAGAATGGGTTAATTGTTCAGTTGATTAAGCCACTACAAACTAAGTGTGAACCTAGCCTATCAAATTCATCAAAGGACTTATGGAGCAAAAGAAGAAAGGCTTACATTTAGCCATAGCCTTTCATCACTTCAGGTCTAATTGCCAAGGAAAAGATTCAAGACCACCGAGAAAGTGGAATATCTCATTGCTAAAGGGCGGCATGGTGGCTCAGTGGTTAGGTGGAAGTGGCTACTGCAGATGCTGGAGATTAGAGTCAAGATTAGAGTGGTGCTGGAAAAGCACAGCAAGTTAGGCAGCATCCGAGGAGCAGGAAAATCGACGTTTCAGGCAAAAGCCCTTCAGGGAAGGAAGATTGACAGGTGGGACAGGTCATGAGGATAGTGCTGAGCTGGAAGCTTAGAAGTGGGGTTAAGAGAAATGAGGAAACTGGTGAAGCCCACATTGATACCATGGGGTTGAAGGGTCCCGAGGTGGAAGATGAGGCGTTCTTCCTCCAGGTGTCAGGTGGTGAGAGAGCGGCGGTGGAGGAGGCCCAGGACCTGCATGTCCTCGGCAGAGTGAGAGGGGGAGTTGAAATGTTCAGCCATGGGGTGGTGGGGTTGATTGACGCAGGTGTCTCGAAGAAGTTCTCTGAAACACTCTGCGAGAAGGCGTCCAGTCTTCCCAATGTAGAGGAGACTGCATCATGAACAATGGATACAATAAGTGACATATGTGCAGGTGAAACTTTGATGGATGCGGAAGGCTCCTTTGGGGCCTTGGGTGGTGTGGGTGCAGGTTTTTCAATTCCTGTGGTGGCAGGGGAAGGTACCAGGAGAGGAGAGTGGGTTGTTAGGGGGCATGGACCTGACGCGGTAGTCACGGAGGAACGGTCTTTGTGGAAAGTGGATAGGGGTGAGAGGGAAGTATATCCCTGATGGTGGGGTCCATTTGTAGATAGCAGAAATGTTGACAGATGATGCGATTTATATGGAGGTTAGTGGGTTGGAAGGTGAGGACTGGGGGGGTGGGTGGTGGTGGGAGTTCGGGGGGTTCTGTCCTTGTTGTGGTTGGAGGGGTGGGGTTGAGGGTGGGACATGGATGAGGTGCATTAGAGGGCATCTTCCACTATGTGGGAGGGGAAATCTTTAAAGAAGGTGGGCGTCTGGTGTGTTCTGTGGCGAAACTGGTCCTCCTGGGAGCAGATGTGATAGAGGCAGAGGAATTGGCAATACAGGATAACATTTTTGCAGGAGGAAAGGGGATGAGGTGTAATCCAGGCAGCTATGGGAGTTGGTGGGTTTGTAGAAAATTCAGTGCTGAGTCAGTCATTGTTGACGGAAATGGAGCGGTCAAGGAAGGGAAGGAAGGTGTCAGAGATGGTCCAGGTGAATTTAAGGTCGAGGTGGAATGTGTTAGTGAAGTTGATTAACTGTCCAACCTCCTCTTAGGAGCACTGCTCAGTGGTTAGTACTACTCCCTCACAGCGCCAGGGACCCGGTTCGATTCCTGCCTCAGGTGACTGTCTGTGTGGAGTTTGTACATTCTCCCCGTGTTTGTGTGAGTGTCCTCCGGGTGCTCTGGTTTCCTCCCACCGTCCAAAGATGTGCAGGTTAGGTGAATTGGCCATGCTAAATTGCCCGTAGTGTTAGGTACATTAGTCTGGGGTATGTGGTGTAAAATTCCAAGCAGTGGAATGTGGTGAAACGGTTAAAAATTATGTCCCAATACATGTGTGAATCTAACCGGAATGGAGGTGTTGCTTAGTCCCGTGTGAATCTTCTTATCTGTATGTAACCAGAATGGAATGTGTTTTTTAGCCTTGCTCTGCTGTTCACATGAATGTTTATATCTGGAAAAGAGTATATCAGCTGGAAAAGTCTCCAGTTCGGTGAGTCTGCTCCGGGGTTACGTTTAACCGCCGAGCGTGGGTTGTTGGCAACCGCTCTACGAGAACTGACGGCTCCCAGTTTTGGTAACATGTAGAGTGAGTATAAGCCAGACCCGTTCTGGCGACGCTGCGGGGAATAAAATGCCCATATTCTAGCAGACTCGCCTCTTGGTCGTTTGTTCTGTGTCAGACTACTCTCCTACGAACCTGACCTTGAGAATTTTTTAAAACAGGGTAAATATAGGGTTGGGTAGTGGGTCTGGGTGGGTTAGTCTTCGGAGAGTCAGTGTGGAGTTGTTGGACTGAAGGGCCTGTTTTCATACTGTAAGGAATCTAATCTAATAAAAGTTTTCAGCTTGAAAAGCTGGAATTATTTTGAATACTGGGATATTAATAAGTATCACTGTCAGGATTTTTTGTGTCTATGTTCATAAATTGATCTTTATTCATTACTTGGACTTTAATCAAATTAGCCAATATAAGATGAGTGCAATCATTACCAAACTTCCTCAGATGACATCTTCCAAACGCATGACCACTTCCATCTAGAAGGACAAGGTCTGCAGATATGGGAACACCATGACCTTTAAGCCACTCACCACCCTGACTTGGAAATATATCAACATTCTTTATTGTCACTGGGTCGAAATTCTGAAATTCCTTTCTTAAAGGCCTTGATGGTCAATGTACAGCAGGTGGACTGCAGCGGTTCAAGGAGGCAGCTCACTGCTACCTTCTCAAGAGCAAACAGGGATGGGCATTAAAGGATGGCCAGCCAGGGACATCCACATTCCACAAAAATGAATTTAAAAAAAGCTTTACACTATCTTATCATTTTTAACTTTATAAATATTTTACTTTGTAAAGGTTCAATGTCCAGGTGCAGATAACAGAAACAGAAATTGCTGAAGAAACTCAGCAGGTCTAGCAGCCTCTGGAGAGAAAGTAGAATTAACATTTCAGGTCCAGTGACTGTTCTTCAGAACTGATTTCTACCCTGCAGTTCTTTGATATTTTGCAACTTACAACCAAAGTTCTACTTAACAGTAAACAAAAGATCAAGAGAATTTAAAGTAAGGTAAGGGTTGGGTTGCCTAGTCACCACCACACCTCAGATGGGAGATGAGGTGGGGGAGATAAGACCTTCATGATAACCTCAGCTGGTGCAGGAATTGATATCACTCTGCATTTTAAACCAATTGTCCAGCTAACTGAGCTAACCTCTTCCCATCTGATTAGTTAATGGTCAGGTGGAGTTTTTAAATTGCCTACGTTATCTTTATCTCATTAAAACAAAGAATTGATTGCAACCATCATGGTGGATACTTTGAGTTTAATCAGAGTTCAAGAGAGAATATAACACAGTTATTGAGCAAAAACATCTGACTGACAAATAATAAGTACTGTTCCAAGCTGGACTGGTACTCAAGCATGAACATCTCTTTGTTTCCTTTTAGTGGTACCTCATGTATTCATCAGGTATCAGAGAGAGCTAGACCATATTCAGCCTAGACCTAGCCTTAGCAGTACTTCAGGTCACTGCAAGTTCTGGAGCTCCTTCATTTTATTTCTTTAAACCACTTTTCATGTTCTAATCTGGACTCATTATTGCCAAGGTCTCAACATGCTATACACATCATCCATTATCGTAGGATGCCTAATGTATAAAAGAAACATACTGTAGATGCTGAAAATATAAAATAAAACTAACATTTTGCTGTAAATCAGCAGGTCGGGTAAGATCTGTTGATGGAAATAACGTTAACTGTTTAAATTAATAATCACACAACATCAGGCTATAGACTAACTGGTTTATTTGAAAGTACTAACTTTTGGAGTGCTTCTTCTTTGACAGGTAGCTATCCCTTGAAGGAGCAGTGCTTTGAAAGCTAGTGCTCCCAAATACGCCTGTTGGACAATAACCTGGTGTGCTGTGTGATTTTTCATTTTGTCCACCCTAGTGCAACACTGGCACCACCTCACCATGACTACAAATTAATGACCTTTTCATAGGACTAAGTGAGCACCTAATATTATGCTAAGCTCTTTGGTCAAACCAGAAGTAGAACATTTCCCTTTATCATACCATTACAGCATGCTAAAGTTAACTCATGTAAAATGGGTTTGTTTTAGTAGTTTTGAGGTTGATTTAAAAAAACATTTTTATTTTAAACTTCTAGGTTTTGACTTCTTAGTCGATAACGATACAGTCCACTGTTATGCCTCGCCTCATAGGTATGAATAATGAGCCTCTATGAATCAAGTAGTGTTCATTCACCAAGGTGTTATATTTGCTCAACAAAAGCATCCTCATCTCTAGGGTGCCTTAAAAGCTGCCAGAACAGTCAATGCCTTTCTTCTTCCAATTTGGAGATAATGTTGAACTGAGTCACAGAAGAATAAGCAGTAGTGAAACTATGCCAAGGAAGACTTCGAGTTTTCAATTTCTTGCCCAAATTCTGACTGTTCCCCATTCCTAATTAAGAAATAATCTGAATTAACCCCTTTCATCGGATATGGGTGAGGGTCATCTGTAACCAGAGTCATATTGAGCGAGATAAATGTCCCTTTCTAATTCCTCTGGCCCCCAGGAGTTAGATTCCATTATGAGCAATTGATGCATCCTTTTAGAAATATAACACAGTTAAGGAAGCAACCTTGCTGCATCTTGTCAAAAATACATGCAACTTTAACCAATTTGTATAGCTTGATAACTTATTCTCATGGATGCCAAATTAATTAAGAAAAAAATCCTAGTAGTAATTGCTAGCATGATATATAGAGGGTTGAATCTGACTATATTTCGACACTGTTATTTTTGTTGAGTTTCATGGAAGGTTGCTCTCACTGAAGCCCAGTACATTTTTTCATACTACTGTTCCAAATTCATCTTATTAACTACCTGCCATCCCTGAAAGGCATCCCTCGAAGATGCTACCCCGATTCTCCCATGTTCGAATGTACTTGCCACTGCCAAAATATCCCAAGGTATCCTTGGCTCCCTGGCACTGGTGCCATCTTTAAAATGACTGTTTCGTCAAGCATTTTCAGCTCAGAGCTGCCCTGCACGAATTGTTGACATTTGCTGGACACATAGCAGATAAGGGGAAATTGGCTCCCTGCTTTGCGGACAGGAACTTAGATATCCTAATAGACTGTTCAATGCAGAAGATGGCTGTTCTCTTTCCCCAGGATTGCCAGAATAGACTGTAATTCTGGACCCTGCCAGGCTGCTCTGAGGTTTCCATCTGAGTCATTATGTAATCAGCTGTCTTGAAGTGTAGGAAGATGGTTAATGAACTTTTTTTGCTCTGCCAGGGTAACCACCTTCTCTCTGCTACTGCATCCACCAAGGCATATGCTCTGCCACTATCACTATTGCATGCAACATCTTCTCTCACTCACTTGCTCAATTGCCCCACATGTCTAACCCTGCATGCCCTCTGCAGTAATTGCTCACCCACCAAGGACATGTCACCACTTTTCCTCTACCAATGTGTGTGCTGTTACTTGCATCTAACTCAATCCCTCTTTTTCTCTCATTCCTGGATAAAACAGCCTACAATAGGATGAGTGGTGGTGTGCTTGACATTTGGCTTCTTGAAGAGATGACCCTGATCACCCAAACAGCTGCTTCACTGTGTCCAAGCTGCTGGAGTGATATCAGAGGCTTCCCTTGAGCCTACTGTGCCAGGACCCGTGATTGGTGGTGTCTCATTGGATGTGGATTCATAGTCATAGAGTCATATATCACGAAACAGGTCCTTTGGTCCAACCAATCCATGCTGACCACAATCCCAAACTGAACCAGTCCCACCTGCTGGTGCTTGGCACATATCCCTCCAAGCAATTCATATTCATGTACTTATCCAAATGTCTTTTAAATGTAACTGTACCCACACCCATCGCCTTCCTCTGGAAGTTCATTCTACATATGAACCACTCTGTGTAAAAACATTACTCTTCATGACTTTTTAAAATCTTCCTACTTTCGTCTTAAAAAATATGCCTCCTAGTCTTGAAGTTCCCCATATTAGGGAAAAGACACCTGCCATTCACCTTATCTATATCCCCCATGATTTTATAAACCTCCATAAGGTCATTCCTCAACTTCCTGTGCTCCAGTAAAAAAAGTCCCAGCCTTTCCTTAGAACTCAAACCCTCCATTCCTGGCAACATTCTGACAAGTATTTTCTGAATCCCCTCCACTTCTATAGTCAAAGGACTAAATAATGAAGGCAAGTGTGCTAAATGCCCTCTTCACCACTGTGTGTACGTGTGACACAAATTTCAAAGAATTGTGTACCTGATCCTCTAGGTGTCTCTGTTCTACAACACTACCCAGGGCCCTACTTTTAATTGTATAAGTCCTGCCCTTGTTTGTTTTATCCAAATTAAACTCCATCTGCTACTCCTCAGCCTACTGACCCAATTGATCAAGATCTCTTTGTAGTCCTAGATAACCTTCTTCACTGTCCACTTTACCACCTTTTCTGGTATCATTTGCAAACTTACAAACCATGCCTCCTATATTCTCATCTTAACCATTTATATGAATGAGAAACAAACCGATCCTTGTGGAACACTGCTGGTAACAGGTTCCCAGTCTGAGAAACAACCCTTCACCCCGACTCTGTCTCCTGCCATTAAACCAACCTTGTATCCAATTGGTAACCTCAGCCAGAAAATCCCATGTGATCTAACTTTACTAATTAGCCTACCATGCAGAACCTTGTCAAAGGCTTTATTAAAGTCCAAGTAAACAGTGTCTACTGCTCTGCTGTCATTAATTATCTTGGTTATTTCCTCAAGAAAGTCAAATCAAGTTTGAGAGACCCTATTTTCCTTCCACAAAACCATGCTGACTATCCCTAATCATTCCTTGCCTCTCCCAATGTATATAAATCCTATCTTTCAGAATCATCTCCAACAACTTACCCACTACAAAGTTCAGACTCACAGGTCTATAGTTCCAAGACTGCTCTTTACATCCCTTCTTAAATAAAGGTACAACATCAGCCACTCTCTACTCATCCGGCATCTCACCTGTAGTTAGAGATTATACAAATATTTCTGCAAGGGGCCTCACAATTTCCTCCCTAAGGATACACTAGATCAGGTTCCAGGGATTTATCCACCTTTGTATTCTGTAAGACCTGAAGCACTTCCTTTTCTGTAATGTCAACTGTTTTCAAAACATCAGTATCTATTTCCCTGAGTTCTTTAGCCTCCATTTCTTTTCCCCACAGTAGAAACTGATGCAAAATATTAATTTAATATATCTCCCATCTCTTGAGGTTCAACACAAAGGTGACCCCTTTGGGCGGCACAGTGGTTAGCACTGCTGCCTCACAGCGCCAGAGACCCGGGTTCAATTCCCGCCTCGGGCGACTGACTGTGTGGAGTTTGTACATTCTCCCTGTGTCTGCGTGGGTTTCCTCCAGGTGCTCCGGTTTCCTCCCACTGTCCAAAAATGTGCAGGTCAGGTGAATTGGCCATGCTAAATTGCCCGCAGTGTTAGGTGCAGGGGTAAATGTAGGGGAATGGGTCTGGGTGGGTTGCGCTTCGGTGGGTCGGTGTGGACTTGTTGGGCCGAAGGGCCTGTTTCCACACTGTAAGTAATCTAATCTGATCTCTAAGGGAGATTACCCTTTCTCTGGTTACCCTCTTTCTTTTAATGTATTTGTAGAATTTCATTGGATTATCCTTAATCTTATCTGCCAACGTTTTCTCATATTCCATCATTCCCTTCCTAATCTCCCTTTTATGAATGCTCTGCATGTTTTGTACTGTTTAAGAGACTCATTTGAACCCAGTTGTCTCTATATGATTCTTTTTCATTCTTGACTAGAGCCTCAATATCTTTATTCATCCATTGTTCCTTAATCCAGCCTTACCTTTTACTCTAACAGGAACATGATGACTCTGTATTCTCATTATCACACTTTCGAAAGCCTCTCACTTATCAACAGTCCCTTGATCTGCGAATAGTCTACTCCAATCAACTTTTGAATCAACTACACTGAGGTTGACTCCATGTCCAATTAGACAAATGTTATGGTGCAGAATGAAGCCATTCAGCCCATCACGCCTGCTTTAGTTCTTCAAATGAACGTCATTACCTAGTGTCAACTGCCTGCTTTTTAAAAATATCATTCCTTTCCAAGTAATTATTTAATGCCATCTTGAATGCCTCAGTTGAAACCACACTTCCAGGTAGTGCATTCCATGCCTAACTTTCTGCTGTGTGAAAATAGTTTGCTCACATTAAAATCAGTTTAAATCTCTACCCTCTTATTCCTTTTATGAATGGGTACAGTTTCCTCCCAATCATTCTATCCAGCCTGCACATGATTTTGAAAATCTCTAGACCATCTCCTCTTAGCCTTCTACTTTCCAAAGAGAACCATTCCAATTTCTCCACGCTTTCCTGCTGTCTGAAATTCCTCATCCCAAAAACCATTCTTGTGAGTTGCTTCTGCCCTCTCTCCTAATGTGTTCATATCCTTCCTATAATATGGCACACAGAATTGTACACAATACCTTAGCTTAGGTCTAACAAGTGTTTGATACAAATTCAAAACCTTCTCCTCATTGTAATACTGTATGCCCCTATTAATAAAGCTGACCCTTGAGCAACTCCACTGTAAAGTTCCTCCAGCCTGTAAGGCACCCATTGACAATTAAATTCTGTTTCCTATCACTCAGCCAATTTTGCATCTAAATTGCTGTTGCCCTTTTTATGATATGGCCTATAACATTCCTGACGAGTCTGTTTGTGGCATGCAAGCTTGAGATATGGCCATTTTTGTGCTGAGCAAACAGTGTGTTTCCACTTAAGCTGCTGACATTTGGTGCAGATGTAAGGTGCTATGCAACTAGATGTCCACCCTCTTGACTAATGACTGCACACCAACATGATAACCAGCTTTGTGTCTGTGCTAAAAAAGCAAGACAATACCACAGCACTGTGAGCCATTAACCTCTGGCTGAGGGGCTAATGTGTAAAAAGGCAGCACAAAACAAGCCATAGCAGATGTAAGTGAGCATCTGGCAGGCATTGAGTGAATGAATGGTAAGAGACTAAGTGAACAAACGTGACATGCAATCTGGTCCAGTCTATGACCTCATGCCTTTCTCTGCCTCCTTGCAGCAGCAGTGAGGTGCACCCTAAAATACAGCTTTCAATTGCAGAAGCATCCTCCAAGTAGATTGGAAATATGCTATGATGTCCATGTTGGATTCCAGCATCTGTGAATGTGTACATCTACTGCCCTGGAGAGTGCCCTGACTTCTTGGTGCTGGGTATCCAAGATGGATGTCCTTAGGAGCAAGTGGCAAGTTGGAGTTACCAGGCACCCAGAAGGCTTTTATGGCAGGAATTATTGGTATCCAGTTTCTATCCAGTGCTTGTAGAATAGGAATCCGTGTTTTACTGAGGTGAAGTTAGGTTGTAATGAGAGTGGTAATGAGTGATAATCCCCACTGATAGTTCTCCCATTGCTCACTAGCAAGAATCCCATCTCACCGTTCAGCACTCTTTTGGGAAATGTTGAGAAAAGCCTTGCTGGACTTCTCATACAATTCTCCCAAATTTATCTTTTGTTCTCCTAAATTTCTGGCCATAACGCACATCATTTGGAGCCTGTCAAGTTTCCACTCTCACGTGGTGTTATGCTGCAGATATAATTTAAATATCAAATCAGTTGGCAAACCTAAATCTAATTCTAAAAACCATTTTTGTTTAAAGACAAGGTTATACTCTATTCCAGTTGCGGAGTTTAAAAGTTTTGCCTATTTCTTTGAAATTGATAAGTTGCACAGAGTACAATTAAGACAAATGTGGCTTTTTTGAGGTCAACAGTATTGACAGCTAGACAGATATTGTAGTCATTCCTAGCCTGCTTTTAACTATTTAATTGCTTTAATCAGCTGACAGAAATGTAAACTGAACTATATAATGGCTGAGACAAAGTTCAAAATATTAATTCATATATTTCTAAGAATTAATATTTTAAAAATCTTATGATTTTCACAACTCTTTTGAGAATCCGTTATTTGTTTTTATCTGTAAACAGTTGTTTATATTTCAAGTTGCTCAGAGGCTAATCTGACCGGTCCACTCTCTGTTGTACCATTGAATGATTCTTTATGTTTGCAAAGATATCTCCTATTCTGTTCTCGCACACATGTTAACACTGCATTTTAGAGAACAAAGCTGAAAATGTGTTGCTGGAAAAGCGCAGCAGGTCAGCCAGCATCCAAGGAACAGGAGAATCGACGTTTCGGGCATATTCCTGAAGAAGGGCTTATGCCCAAAACGTCGATTCTCCTGTTCCTTGGATGCTGCCTGACCTGCTGCGCTTTTCCAGCAACACATTTTCAGCTCTGATCTCCAGCATCTGCAGTCCTCACTTTCTCCTCCCATTTTAGAGAACAACTTTAAATATAATCCTAACGCCATTTTATGGTATAATTGTTCATTTGGCTGTCAAAGTTGTCACATTTTCCTGTCACAAAGATATGATCTGGCCATGCCCCTTTTCTTGGCTCCCCTGCACCTGAGCAATTTTCATGTACCAGAATACACATTTCACTTGTCTCGAGCAAACCCTACAGGTTTCCAATAAAATGGGACACATTACATTGATTTAATCCTCAGAAAACAAAGAATGCTGGGGATCTCAGTGGGTCAGGCAGCATCCATGGAGAGACAGCAAGCTAAGTTTTGAGTCTACATGGCTCTTCATCAAAGCTGACGTGAAGTGATCCTCTACTTTATTTCAAATGTGTCAATGTATTCGACACATTTCCTTCTTTCTAGGATGGCACAGGGAATATTTCATCATGTTGAGACCTTGGGAAAGGATGAGTTAGCTTGTTGCATTATAATTTGAGCACTGGAGAAGCATAGTATAAAAGCAATGTATTGGAACTTAGGAGAAATGACAGAGAAGGTAACCAAGAAGATGTATAGTTATTATCATAGACAAATCCAAAAAATAGAGACAAGAACATGTATGAGCAGAAAAAAAAAGATAGTTAGAAGTGATTATAGAGCCATCAATCAAATGGCAAACTTTTACTTCCACATTAAGCATTATTCCCTGCACATAAGGATTTTTTGTACTATTTTAGATTAGAATAGATTACTTACAGTGTGGAAACAGGCCCTTCGGCCCAACAAGTCCACACCGACCCGCCGAAGCGTAACCAACCCAGACCCATTCTCCTACATTTATCCCTTCACCTAACACTACGGGCAATTTAGCGTGGCCAATTCACCTAACCTGCACATTTTTGGATTGTGGGAGGAAACCGGACCACCCGGAGGAAACCCACGCAGACACGGGGAGAATGTGCAAACTCCACACAGAGAGTCGCCTGAGGCGGGAATTGAACCCGGGTCTCTGGCGCTGTGAAGCAGCAGTGCTAACCACTGTGCTACCGTGCCGCCCACATGTGCTACCGTGCCGCCCACGGATTTGTCGATCTGTCATGTATAATAGCAATTCAGTCTTTTATAACCATGTGTATAATGCCTAACACAGAAGAAGATAAACACGGTGTAGTTGTTTTGATATGAATTCCTTATTTGGATTCAATTTCTGATAATCTGTCCATGCACAAGATCATTTACAATGTATTCCATTCATCATGTGGTGATGTGATTATTCGATGTATACAGTATGAATAATAGTAACATCCTTTCACCATTGTACTTTGTTCTGAGTGTATATCCTACCCTTGAGTGGAATTTAACCAAAACCCTGAATGGAAAAAAAACCTAAGGAATTTGCAACAAATAGCGCATTAGTCATATAGAATAGGCATGGAAAATTCATTTTTCTTAAGTTTCAAGGCGTCTTAAGCAATACTTTTGCATTGTGGGAACTTCAGATATTTATGATCTATATCAATAGCTTGGATAAAAGGACCAACCACAGTATAGTCAAATTTGTTAATAAACGCAGGAGAGCAGGTTATGAAGAGTACATAAGGTTCCTAAAGGATTCAGGAGGTATGGTGGCTCAGTGGTTAGCACTGTTGCCTTACAGCGCGAGGGAGTCAGGTTCGATTCCCACCTCAGGTGACTGGTTGTGTGGATTTTGCACATTTGCTCACCTTTTTTTGCATGCATTTCCCCCAGCTGCTCCGGTTTCCTCCCACAATCCAAACGATGTGCAGTTTAAGTGAATTGGCAATGCTAAATTGCCCATAGTGTTCAGGGACGTTGTAGGTTAGGTGCAGTAATCAAGGGTAAATGTAGAGTATTGGGGAATGGGTTTAGGTGGGATACTCTTCAGAGGCTTGTTATGGACTTGTTGGGCCGAAGGGCCTGTTTCCACACTGTAGGATTATTGATAGTTTCATTGAGTGTGCAGAAAAAAGCAGAAAGAATAAAATGTAGGAAAATGTGAGGCACTTTATTTGGCAAGAAGAATAGAAAAGCGAAATAATTTTTGAAATGGAGAAAGACTGCAGAATGCTGTGATACAAAGAGATCTGGGTATCCTGTTTATGAATTTAAAAATGTTAAAATGCAGATATAGCAAGTCATTAGAAAGGCAAATTGCAAGTTGTCCTTTATGGCAAAGTGGATGGAGTATAAAAGTAGTGCAAAAGTGAGGACTGCAGCTGCTGGAGATTAAAGTCGAGAGTGTGGTGCTGGTAAAGCACAACAGGTCAGGCAGCATCCAAGGAGCAGGAGAATCGACGTTTCGGGCAAAAACCCTTCATTCCTGATGAAGGACTTTTGCCCGAAACGTCGATTCTCCTGCTCCTCCGATGCTGCCTGACCTGCTGTGCTTTCCCAGCAACACACTCTCGACAGTTATAATCTCAGGAGTTGATGATTCTGGATACATTAGATTACAGAACAAAATCTGTCTTAACAGGCCATATGTTTTCTTTTCATAATTTGTTAACCATGATAACGACTGAATATATTTTCAGGCAGCCATGTACTTTTAAAAAAAGAATGCCAAAATTCATCTCATGAGAAAGAAAAAAAATATATGACAGTATAAAATAACTTGTTGAAGGAATCTTGTTGTAAATTTCAGAAACAAAAAATTAACCCTTTTCCTTTCAAGAACTGTAAACCATAGTGAAAAGTCACTGTTTCCAATTGGTAGTTTTTTTCTTGTGGGCACAGTTGTACTTTGTTTCTTTCTGGTAAACCACTGTATTCACTCGATGCTATCTTCCTTAATTAATATCTGTACACAAGAGCTGTAAACAAATAGCTAACACAGCTCACTTATTCTTTAATGTATTCCTTTAGCTAATGCATTCAACATCCTTATAGGGTGGCTTCCTCTTTAACACAAGAAATTCTTCAGCAATTTTCTTATTAATTTCCAAACCACTCAGGATTTCTTCTCTTCTGCCCTGATGGTTTTGCTGTTTGCTAAACTGCACTGCTGCTTTTACAGTCCTTCTCTTTCTCCAAGTGACCTGCTTCTCTTTCTGAAAGAAACCTGTTTCGGAGGACACTTTGATGCAGCAGGCTGATTTTCTTTTCTCTCTTCAATTATTGTTTTCTAAAATATTGACTATTCGCTTCAGAGGAGTTTTTTTAACATTGTCATTGAAATGTAAACAAATTCCAGTGCTACACATAGTACATATAATCTAAAATGGAACGAAAACTATGTTTTCTCCCTTCTTAACCTACACACTATAAAAAGACAAATCCAACTAAACGTTATGCATGGTTCTGTCCATTTTAAAACATAAGTTTCCAAACAATAACAATATATCATGAACCTTCATCTTGAAACAGGTAAAAATCTGAGGGACCTTAATGTGGTAGATGTTGAGAGAACATTCCCATTGTGAGGTAATCTAAGACTATGGTCTCTGTTTAAAAATAAGGGTTCTCCCATTCAGTCCAGAGATGAGGAGGCATGTCTTTTCTCAGAGAACTGTTTTTAGAGTTCTCTTTCATTCAGAGAAGAGCGGAAGCTTGGGTCACTGAAAAATGAGTGAGACAGTTTTTTTGATTCAGGAGGAGGTTATCTGTAACTTGTGGGGGCAGGCAGGAGGTGGAATTAAGGCCACAATGAGATGAAATGTAATATTTATTGATTGGTGGAGCAGGCTTGATGGGCCAAATGGCTTAGTCCTGATTTGGTTCTAATGATCTTGTGAGAGAATGCAATCAGAAGACCAGTCATCTGACATAGTTCAGAAGCTTTTATTTATTTATTTTCTCCCATGGTGTGTGTGCGCAGGTGTGAGACACAGTGAAAGACACAAAGTGCACAAATCTTTATTCAAATTCCACCACCAGGAAGATAGGAAAACACCCGGGTGGCCAGTAACAAACACTGCCCTTCACATCAAGGGACAGTGCTGTGTGATCAAAACAGTGAAGGGGAGGGTAGGGACTAAATCAAAATAGAGTTGCTCAGAAGCTTTTAAACAGTTAATGAATGGTTAATGGGGCTGAGGTTAATTTGATGCTAATTTTAGGGAGCACATGCCTGAAGTGAGAAATTGGTCTTTGTATTGCACATGAGAAGTTTAAGCAGGGTGCTGCCACTACCTGCAAATACCTCTCTCAAGGTGGAATGTAAGTGCTAGATTATCCCTGTCTTGCAGGTTAATTTGGGGTCAATTATGAGGGGGCATCATTTGTAGGATAAGGAGATTCAGAGGGGGTTTGAGGAAAAAAAACATTTCTCACTCAGAGGGTGGTCGGAATCTGGAACACACTGCCTGGGAAGGTAATGGAGGCCGGCAACCTTGGAACCTTTCAAAAAATATTTGGATGTGAAATTGAAATGTCATATGCAGGAAATTGGAAGTTACCATGCCTTTAGTGGTAGTTATTGTGGGTTCAGACTCGATTGGCCAGAGTCTTTTTTGTGGTGTATGACTCTGTGAACCTGCCAATAGAAACCATCAGGAGGAGATTCCAATGGGTTACTGGAAGCATTGTGAACATGATTCCTGGAGAGTAAGGGGAGTATTCTTGCTACCTCTGTTTTTTTTTTAAGAGTTTCTTTCGTTGACTGCTGATAAAACCTACCTTGATTTGTGAGGTGACCAATTTGTGATAAAGTAGTACTTTAACAAGTGTTCGGTCCATAATTTATAAAGTCATTTTAACTCCAGAGGCTCATTTTAATATTGAGTCCTGGCAAAGACTGCAAGACCATTGGTGGGAATCAAAAATTGTGGAGCGTTAGTTCGCTGCTGGATGGAATGGAAACAGTCCACGATCGGCTGAGGTTATCAAATCTGAGAGTGGGGTAAGCTCAAGGTACTCTAATCCAACCAGCAATCTTTAATTGTATTTTTGAAAAGTCTCACTTTTTTTGTTTCTGATGTCAGGGTCCTGGCTGCTGAAAGTTTTTGCTGGTGGGTCAAAGATTATGTGGATCTCAATTTGAGCAAGTTTAAAATGTTGAGGGTCTAAATAAGATGCAATTAGGTGTTGAGTCTCACTTTAAGGCCATAAATTGACATAGAATAGTCTGACTAAGATGCAACTTCTCCTCTCTCCTCACCAATGCTCCCTTTACCCACTATCTTACCTCTCCACCCACATCATTTGCAGAATGCCAAAGCAGTACAACAGGTGAATGACACAGATTGGTTGGACTCATCAGGGATACTTCAAAATGGAGGTATGACCAATATGACAAGTCTATTCACATCCACATATTACGACTTTTCCTGCCTCTGCACTCTAATTGGGCCGGGGTCTGGGTTAAAATTGAGTATGGTATGACTGTATATACAGATCTCAGTAATACTCGCAGGCATGAAGAGAAAAGATTAACAATGTTTCCATTGTTAAAAATCACACAACACCAGGTTATAGTCCAACAGGTTTAATTGGGAGCACACTAGCTTTCGGAGCAATGCTCCTTCATCAGGTGATAAGTGGAGGGCTCGATCGTAACACAGAATTTATAGCAAAAATTTGCAGTGTGATATAACTGAAATTATACATTGAAAAATTGATTGTCTGTTAAGCCTTTCATCTGTTAGAATACAGTGATAGTTTCACTTCTTTCATGTGTAAATCAACTGCAAATTTTTGCTATAAATTCTGTGTTACGATCGAGCCCTCCACAATCACCTGATGAAGGAGCGTCGCCCCGAAAGCTAGTGTGCTTCCAATTAAACCTGTTGGACTATAACCTGGTGTTATGTTGTGTGTGTGAGAGAGAGAGAATGTGTGTGAGAGTGAAAGAGTGTGTGAGAATGTGTGCAAGAGTGTGTGAGAATGTGTGTGTGTTGCAGTGGTGATCACCTGTAATGTGACATGAACCCAAGGTCCCGGTTGAGGCCCTCCCTATGGGTACCGAACTTAGCTATCAGCCTCTGCTCGGCCACTTTCCTCTGCTGCCTGTCCCGAGGTCCACCTTGGAGGATGGTCACCCGAAGCTCCGAAGCTGAATGTCCTGGACCACTGAAGTGTTCCCCAACTGGGAGGGAACCCTGGGAGGGAACCCTCCCATCTGTTGATTGTTGTGCGGTGCCCATTCATGTGTTGTCGTAGCCTTTGCTTGATTTCCCCAATGTACCATGCCTCCAGGCATCCTTGCCTGCAACGTTGAGTACCTGCCATGTACAAGGTGGGAGGTGTTCCCACGCATAATAGTGGTATCTATGGCCACAATCTGACACATCTTGCAGCGTCCACCGTGACAGGGCTGTATGGAGTTGTCCTGAGAGCCGGGCAGCTTGCTACGAACAATGATCTGTTTGAGGTTTGGTGGTTGTTTAAAGGCAAGTAGTGGAGGTGTGGGGAAGGTCTTGGCGAGGTGCTCATCCTCATTGATAATGTGTTGCAGGTCACGAAGAACATGCTGTAATTTTTCAGCCCCTGGGAAGTACTGAACAACGAAGCGTACCCTGTGAGTTGCAGCACGTGTCTGTCTCCTGAGGAGGTCATTACGGTTCCTTGCTGTGTGAACTGTAATGACCTCCTCAGGAGACAGACACGTGCTGCAACTGACAGGGTACCCTTCCTTGTTCAGTACTTCCCAGGGGCTGAAAAATTACGCCATGTTCTTCGTGACCTGCAACACATTATCAATGAGGATGAGCACCTCGCCAAGACCTTCCCCACACCTCCACTACTTGCCTTTAAACAACCACCAAACCTCAAACAGATCATTGTTCGTAGCAAGCTGCCCGGCTCTCAGGACAACTCCATACAGCCCTGTCATGGTGGACGCTGCAAGATGTGTCAGATTGTGGACATAATAATGGTATCTATGCGTGGGAACACTTCCCACCTTGTAGATGGCAGGTACTCATGTGACTCAGCTAATGTTGTCTATCTTATACGTTGCAGGCAAGGATGCCCGGAGGCATGGTACATTGGGGAAACCGAGCAAAGGCTATGACAACGGATGAATGGGCACCGCACAACAATCAACAGACAGGAGGGTTGGGGAACACTACAGTGGTCCAGGACATTCAGCCTCGGACCTTCAGGTGACCA
>NC_057735.1:29591144-29615288 GCF_004010195.1 Chiloscyllium plagiosum
AGTGTGCTTCCAATTAAACCTGTTGGACTATAACCTGGTGTGTGTGATTTTTAACTTTGTACACCCCAGTCCAACACCGGCATCTCCGAATCATAATGAATAACGCTAGCTTAAAGTGCAATTTTCTTTCATTGAAATCAAATCAGTGGATCTATCTTGGATTTTATATTGCCAGTCTTTTTTCTTTCCGAAAATGTACTGTTACGTATTGAATTAAGGATTGCCAATTTCTTAGCGAGAAAATTTTTTTTAAAAAATCCCTGGTACCTGTTCCAAGTGGAAATAAGAAAGGTCTACTCGAAGTCTTCTTGGTTTCTTAGTACAGTGTAGCAATAAAGGAATATGTGATGTAGTGATATGATCACTAACAATTGGTGATAGAGCATTTCACCACTATGGCTACAGCAATGGTCACTCATTATTCTGGCATGTTCCACATTTGAATTGTTGCAATAAAAATGATTGGAGCACATTAAATGCCAGTTTAGAATGCAACTTCTCTTAACTTGAAAGTCTCTTGTTGAAAGTATGCCCTTGAATGCTAATGATAGCAGCATACTATACTTACAGATTGTAATCAACCATTAGCTATTAATTCTAACAAAGAACAAAGTAGGTCAATTCAGCTGCATCCATGTTTTACATGTTCTTTTGATTATTTTTTTCTTGTTTTTAATCTGCGCAATGTGTTCATATAGGCCAATTATTGTATTGCATATTTATACCATCTATCTGAAGTAACTCAGTAAGGATGAAAGTTCAAGAGCTGGAAATACAGTGAAAAATATGAAATGATATAAAAACTCATTCAATGCAGAAATAATTACTTTGTACCAAGCACACATTTCCATTGTGTTACATGATGTACCCAACCTCGCAAGATAAGTGATCCATTCATTTAAGCCTATTGGTTTTCTCATTATATTATTTAATTTTTTTTAATGATAAAGAAATAAAAGGTTTTGTCGACATTATAATTTGGACTTTCTCACTTTTAGGGCTATAAGCTGACATAAAGTAAGAGGTATAGCAGTTTGTTTTGCCTTTAAATTGTGAGTAGCTTGGCTCACAGGCAATCTGACCACCAGTGTTTTGCCATTGATGGACTGCTCCACATGGTGGTATTTTGAGTGGGGGAGAGCATGATGTGTTAGGGGGTGGGTGGGAGGAGCAGAAGTTTAGACAGGTCTATCAATGTCAAAAGTTGGGTGGTATCTCCCAAAGTGAAATATATCCAGTCATGAAATGACAATGACTGATTAGCATTTCAGCTCTGTGCTACGATATGGATCGACGACTTTTTCGGAATGAATAGCAGCATGTTGCTCTAATATGGCGAGGAAATTTGATGCTCAATCCAGATTGACACTTTCTTTCATTTGACTCCACTCAAGTTAGCACCCACTGGTCTGAATGAAAACCCTTCACAAATTGTGAAAATATAGTTGCATATCCTTTTACCTGGTGTGACCAGACCAGATACCCTCAAAATATATTCTTTCTTATTTTAATGGTAAGAGTAAGGTGCCGCATTCCAGAAGCAACTCAATTGAGCAAACAACTTGATGTTAAGCAAAGCATAGTATATTCATACACCGTAGCTAAAATACAACAAAAGAAAAAAAAAAGAATTGGCTTAGCTATAACTTTTTACTGATATGTTTGACAAAATAATAGCTACAGTAATTATTACTAATTAGCTGTTCTAATTTAGTAACATCCCATAACCACATCTTTGGCAAAGTCAATAAAATATTGTCTCACTTGCAATTCCAGCAAAGTCACATGATACCAGATTATAGTCCACCAAGTTTATCAGAAATCACAATCTTTCAGACTACTGCTCCATTGTTAGGTCAAGTGATGAAGGAGCAGTGCTCCAAAAGCTTGTGATTTCTAATAAACCTGTTGGACCATAACCTAGTGTTGTGTGACTTTTGACTTTGTCCACCAAGTCCAACACTGGCACCTCCGCATCATGGCAATTCTAGCAGGTCAGGAGGGAAAAACATCAAGATAGATTGGGCTGGGATATCTGGTCGGCATGGGCGGGTTGACTGAAGGGTCTGTTTCCATGCTGTGCATGTCTATGATTCTATGATTCTAAGAGAAAATTTAGGGAGAGATGTACTGCAGCAAGAGACCCAGCAACAACTGCAACTACTGAAAAACTCTAAGAACCTAAAACTCCTTATTCTTTGAGAGCTTGACCACACCCATTCAGACTTTTTCTATTGTTCTAACTTGTTTTTAAAATAACCAAGACCTCATAAGCTGTTTATTAGCTTTCCAAACAGACAGCTTGCATTAGCTCCAAGATGGTGTTGGATTTGGTCGACTCCTTGCAAGCTACTGCGTGCATCTCTTAAAAACTACTCTTTCAAAAAAAGCAGGACAAAATAACCTCTTAAAGCCATAGTATTGTCACTGCGGTTACACACACTTGTTCTGCAGTATAGTTTAAGTTGAGAAGCTGCTCGAAGTTAAACAATTCTATTCCACTGAGTATATACACCTGCAATTTGCAGACAGTGGTGACCTGAAGGAAAACCTGTGCTACATGATTTACAATCTTTGAGATAGGAGTTGTACCTTTCCTTCTGTGCGATTGATGGTAATGTTGCTAAAAGGTTTCCTGATGTCAACCCTGCGCTGAAGTCAGCAAGGTGTCAGAATAGCCAGTCTGTTTTAAAAAATTTTCCCAGGCAGTAAATGAAAAACTCGAAAATAAATTAATCCACTTTCTTACAAATATTTTAAGGCAAAATAAAGAATAGAAAGTACAGATGGGATTAAAGAAAAAATTGAAATACTACGAACAAGCTTTGATTTTTAATTATTTATTCAGAATTCTAAATTATAGACATAATCACGACATTTATCAACATTTCACATATATTAATTTTTTTTAAGGTTCAATATGCTTTTCACTAGTGGCAATTACAGATCACCATTAAGATTAGATTAGATTAGGTTCCCTATAGCGTGAAAACAGGCCCTTCGGCCCAACAAGTCCACACTGACTCTCCGAAGAGTAACTCACACAGTCCCATTTCCCTCTGACTAATGCACGTAACACGATGGGCAATTTAGCATGGCCAATTCACTTGACCTGTACGTCTTTGGACTGTGGGAGTAAACCGGAGCACCCAGTGGAAACCCACGCAGACACAGAGAGAGTGTGCAAACTCCACACAGACAGTCACCCAAGGCTGGAATCGACCCTGGTGCTGTAAGGCTACAGTGCTAGGCCGCCCTGTTAATATCCAATAACCTCTTATTAAACAAGATGGAGGGTCTAACAGTGATATTAAAATACAAAAGTGGAACTTCCCTCCAGCTCAATTGATTTCACTGATTGCCAGAACTAGAGTGTGGTTTTCCACAATGCAGCCTGTAGTGGAACAGTAAATGACAAAACAACACCTTTAGATTTTCTGCCTTTATCTGCACTTCAACTAAATTGTATAGAGGGATAATAAGATCATAAGACATAGGGGCAGAAGTTAGGCCATTCAGCCCATCGAGTCTGCTCCACTATTCAATCATGGTCGATAAGTTTCTCAAACCTATCCCCCCGCTTTCTCCCTATAATCCTCGATTCCCCTTGATACTCAAGAACTTATCTATCTCAGTCTTAAATATACTCAATGACCTGGCCTCCCCACAGCCTTCTGTGGCAATGAATTCCATAGATTCACCACTCTCTATCTTAAGAAGTTACTCCTTATCTCCATTTGAAAAGATTTTTCCTTCTCTCTAAGGCTTTGCCTATGGATCTGAGTCTCTCCTACCAGTGGTAATATCTTCCCAACATCTGCTGTGTCCAGGCCACTCAGTATTATGTAAGTTTCAACTAAACCTCCATCTCCCCGCCCCCCCTCCCCCCGCAAAACATCCTTCTAAACTCTAGAGAGTATAGATTCAGAGTCCCCAGATGTTCCTCGTATATTAAGCTTTTTATAATCTGGACCATTCTTGTGAGCCTCCTCTGAACACTCTCCAATGCCAATACATCCTTCCTGAGCTATGGGACCCCAAACTGCACACAATACTCCAAATGTAGTTTGACCAGAGCTTTTTAGAGCCTCCGAAGTACATCGCTACATTGATATTTTTGCTTACCTTGAGAGAATCCTGGACTAGAACTCCTAAATTTCTCTGCACTTCAGACTTCTGAATTTTCTCCCCATTTAGAGAATTTTTCATACCTTTATTCTTTCCACCAAAGTGCATGACCTCACAGTTTGCACGCATTATACTCCATCTGCTGCTGCTCTGCCCATTCTCCTAACCTGTCCCAATCCTTCTGCAGTCTCCCCACCTCCTCAATGCTACCTGTTCCTCGACCTATCTTTGTATCACCTGCAAACTTACCTAGAATGCCTTCAGTTCCTTCGTCTAGATCATTAATGTATAAAGTGAAAAGTTATCGTCCCAACCGAGCCTTGCAGAACATCACATCACCAGTTGCCATCCTGAGAAGACCCTTTTATCCCCACTCTCTGCTTTCTGCCAGATAGCCAAGCTTTTTCCATGCTAGCACCTTGCCGATGACACCCTGGGCCTTTATCATACTCTGTAGCCTTCTGTGCAGTAGACAACATCCATTGGCTCTCCTTGGTCTAACCTGCTCGTTACTTCCTCAAAAAATTGTAGCTGATTTGTCAGGCATAACCTTCCCTTGATGAAACTATGCTGATTTTGCCCTATTTTACCAAACACTTGCAAGTATTTGGAAATCTCATCCTTCTCAGTAGGTTCCAGGATCTTACCCATGATCGAGGTTAGGCTAATTGGTCTGTACTTTTCATTTTTTGCCTTGCTGCCTTCTTAAATATGGGTATTATGTTAGTGAATTTCTAATTCTCTGATTCTAGTGATTCCTGAAAGATCATCACTAACACTTTCACTATCTCTTCAGCTATCTCCCTTAGAACTCTGGGGTGTAGTCCATCTGGTTCAGGTGATTTATCCGCCTTCAGGCCATTCAGTTTTTCTTTGTTGCCCTCTTTTGGTCTTTGTAAGCTTCCCAATCCTCTGGCTTCCCAGCGCCCTTTGCCACGTTATATTCTTTGTCTTTTGCTTTTATGTTATCCTTGTCTTCCCTCATCAGCTATGATTGCCTCAAGAAACCTGTACTGTACATCTTTTTCCTTGAGAAGAATCTCTGCTGTATCTCCTGAATTACTCCCAGAAACACCTGCTATTGCTATTCCACTGTCTTTCCTGCTCAGCTACTCTCCCAGTCAATGCTACCCAGCTCCTGTCTCATACCTCTGTTGTTGCCTTTTTGTTCAGCTGTAATACTGTTCCCTCTGATTCTATCTTCTCCCTCTCAAATTGCAGAGTAAATTCAATCATATTATGATCACTGCCTCCTAAGGGTTCCTTCACCTTAAGTGCCCTTATTAAGTCTGCCTCACTGCACAACACTAAGTCCAGTATTGCCTATTCCCTCATGGGCTCCACCATAAAGCTACTCCAAAAAGCCACCTCGAAGACATTCCATAAATTCCTTTTCTTGCAATCCACTACCAACCTGATTTTTCCAGTCCACCTTCAAATTGAAATTCCCCATGATCACGTAACTTTATCTTTCCTGCACATCTTTTCTATCCCCTGGTTATCTTGTGCCCTAGCTCCTGACAACAATTCAGAGACCAGTACATAACTCCATCTATGGTTGTTTTTTTTTTTTCACTTTTGCTGTTCTTCAATTCCACCCACATGGGTTCTACACCATCCGACCCTACTTCGTTTCTAACTATTGATTTAATTTCATTTCTTACTAATAAGGCAACCCCACTTCCTCTACCTACCTGCTTATCCTTTTGGTAGGATGGATACCCTTGAGATCCCCTTGCAACCATATCTCCTTGATGTCCATCACAACATACCTGCCAGTTTCGATCTGCACCGCAAGCTCATTTACCTTATACTGCATGCATCCACATATAACACCTTCAATCCTGCATTGACAATCCCTCTTCTCATGGTTGTCGTTTGTCCAGTCTGCTTGAAGTTTGATTACTAACCATTTCCATACAGTGAGACAAGTAATTCACCTTAAAAAAAAAACCCCACCAATTAATTACAAGTCTGTCTCGATAAAGTTCCTGCTCTGTTTCTTTCTCTCCAGCCTGAAGTACCTAAACGCAGGATTAGTCTGCTTCTAGTCCTGTGGGGCCTCTCCTATATTAGAAAAGGTTAGGAGGTGAGCAGTGTTTTAATATGATGTGGAAAGAGTGAATAAAATTAGTATGACCACAGAGACGGTGGAAAAGAAATATGTGAAGTGCTTAGGATGAATACAGAAGATACTTAATTGGCAGAAGTGATATTTGTGCAAGACAAAAGGTAGTTTATAAGAGTGGAGGGAAAAGCATATGAAAAAAAAGATGTAATTAGCTAAAAGGAATAACTAAATTTAGGATAAGAAAATTAAAAAGGAAGGAAACATAAAGAAACCGGAGCACCCGGAGGAAACCCACGCAGACACGGGGAGAACGTGCAAACTCCACACAGATGTAATTAGCTAAAAGGAATAACTAAATTTAGGATAAGAAAATTAAAAAGGAAGGAAACATAAAGCAGCTTCAAAGGTGAAAGATAAATTACCTGCATTAATTGTTAATGATAGTTTAGATTAGATTACTTACAGTGTGGAAACAGGCCCTTTGGCCCAACAAGTCCATACCAACTCTCCAAAGAGCAACCCATCCAGACCCATTCCCCTCCACCTAATACTACGGGCAATTTAGCATGGCCTGCACATTTTTGGACTGTGGGAGGAAACCAGAGCACATGGAGGAAACCCACGTAGACACGGGGAGAATGTGCAAATTCCATACAGACAGTTGTCTGAGGTAGGATTTGAACCCGGGTCTCTGGCACTGTGAAGCAGCCGTGATAGCCACTGTGCCGCTCGATAGTTGCTGGTGCTCTCCAACGTACCGAATGGAAGTGCTCTGTGAATGAATCAGAAAAGTGCCATGAGGGCTTTTAGAGCTAGCACATGTTGGAAAGCCTATCACCATGACATTCTAGGTATCCTGAGCATTCAGCAGACTTGGTGGACCATCTAGTGTTTTAGAACAAAGAACGTTATAGCACAATACAGGTCCTTCAGCCCTCGATGTTGTGCCAACTTGGGGGACCAATCTGAAATCTATCCATCCTACACTATTCCATTTTCATCCATATGTTTATCCAATGAATTATTGGAACCCAATGGATTATTTTCTAATCTGTCTCTTTCATATGATCATATATGTTCATGTTGAGAGTATGTCTAGTCCAGTGTCTGAAAAATAGCAAGTCTATTAACTTGGATTTCTCAGTTGCTTACTTTGTCAACTGTCCAAGCCCGTTACCTGATAAAGACATTAGATGCTGTCCTGCACAAATTGGGAAGTTTGAATGCTAATTTGGAGATTCACTTTCTGATTTTGTTAGCCACTAACTGCAAATACAACTGATCTGTATTCTCTGACTTCAAAACTAGCATGCCTTAAAAAGAATCACTGGAGCCTTGCAGCAGAAAAACATTTTGTGTATCTAACTGGGTAAACTGGATGGATATTTAATCATGGCTACATCAGTAGTAACTTTCAAAATCTACGCTCCACAAGCCTTCATGTCCCTTCTTCGACTCTACTTCTCTACACAAGTTGATATTCCAGCTGACCAGATTTCATTCTATCTGGGACCAGAGTGTTAGCACTAGGGCTGTGGCTGATTTCAAAGCTGAAAAATGTGTTGCTGGAAAAGTGCAGCAGGTCAGGCAGCATCCAAGGAACAGGAGAATCGACGTTTCGGGCATAAGCCCTTCTTCAGGAAGGGCTTATGCCCGAAACGTCGATTCTCCTGTTTCTTGGATGCTGCCTGACCTGCTGCGCTTTTCCAGCAACACATTTTTCAGCTCTGATCTCCAGCATCTGCAGTCCTCACTTTCTCCTAGCTGATATTCATAGTTTACTTGTACTAGGTAAATGGAAGCAGTGGCTCAATTTTACCTGGTGTTGCCTCAGATGTGTGTGCAACATTGAGATCACATCCCAATTTAAGCAGAAGTCAGTCCCTTAGAAAGTACTTTGAACCTGACTGATGCGTGGCTAACTGACTTCAAGTGTATTTTGTTCAAATTTACAGCACTACAGCATTCAGGACATGTATCGTGCTGCTGTGATGGATTTTTTGATGTATTCCTTAGTATATTTGATTATAGTGAAAAACAGTGTAAATGCAGTAAATGAAGAACAGAATATCTGATTTTCTACTTTAGGAGCTGTGTCTTTAAAGCAGAACATCCTTCTGTTACACAATTGATGCTTCAGCTAAGCATTTCCTACGGTAATATCCTAACCTCGGTG
The DNA here is from genome assembly GCF_004010195.1 of Chiloscyllium plagiosum. NCBI lineage: Eukaryota > Metazoa > Chordata > Chondrichthyes > Orectolobiformes > Hemiscylliidae > Chiloscyllium > Chiloscyllium plagiosum. Next base: position 29,599,520 of record NC_057735.1, read on the forward strand.
ATTTATTTGCTGGTACTGCAAATTTGACAAAATGATTCCCTCTCTTGTTCCTTATCTTTTCATGGAGATTCCAGAATGATTTTCTCAAATGCATTATGATTTCAAGTATATATCTTATTTACATTTCTGTCATTGTTCATGTGTTAACATATATTTGGTTAAAACATTTGAATGAATTTTAATATATCTAAAAGACAATAGGCATGCCATGGTTACATTATAATGAGAGCCCGTCAGAGCTCATTGATAACATTTCACCTTCAAAGTTGGGATGTTGAAGATTTGAGCCCCGTTCCAGAGATCTGAGCACAACATCAAGTGCGACATCAGGCAATGGGCTGAAATCTAAACTGGAGGAGTATGTGGGGGTTTTAAACCTGGGAAAATGTCAGTGCATTACAAAGTCATGTTAAGGTAAACAATTTCCACATGTAACTTGAGCATATTTGACTGCGTGCATTAAGTCCCTTGAGAGAGATTTGCTACCAATTACAAAATACTAATTTTCTCAGTTAGTGAGATCTTAAGAGACCCTTTGACTTTAACAAAGACCCTTGGGTTTATAAAGCTTCCTGAAACTTATCAGGTGGAAGCTCAATTGATAAACAATGGCATTTGAGGGACTGAATTGATCTTCTGTAAATATGTCCATAGATACTCAGTCCTCATGGCTGATTTCTCATCTTAGTGGGAAGCATTTTGTTTGCAATATTTTTGCAACAGGATTATTCTCTACAGTTTAGAGGTTTGCTCTCTCAGTGGGTCTCAATTATGCTTCCTTAGATTGTACCTCAATTGAGAACCAACATAATAAGCGCAAATACTTGAAATGAGGCCTGCCCATGACATGCTTATTACAGCTCTGTAGTTTTGTAACAGAGGGCAGCAGCAGCGGTACAGTTCAAAGGAGGCCATTTCTACAAACCAGTGTCAACAGACAGAGGCTGAGTTTATTTGTCATTCTTTGTGTATCAGTGCCTGAGAAGTTATAGGTGATGGCAAGACTCTGTGGCTTGCTAAAAGACAAATGGATCGCTAGGTGAAGTGGCCATATGTTGTGATGGAATCGTTAAATTGCAGCACGAATGGGGAAGCATATGTGAACTGTTGTTTGCACACATAGTTTGTCAAATATTTTATTGAGCGTACTGACACTGGTCTCTAATTTTGAGTTTTAAGATATTGTGTAAACAGAAGTGAAGCTAACAAATCAGTTTTTCTTTTGGGAAGTGGGATGTGATCTTAGATTATTAAGGAAATAGAAACTCCTTGAAACCAGACAAAGGACAAATCTATCAGTTGCACATATCTGTTGCAGGCAAGCTGTGAAAAGCAATGGTAATAACTGGAAAAAAGACCATGGTGCCTGAATCGTTCCTGAAGAAGGGTTACACCCACCTCCTGATGCTACCTGGCTTGCTGTGTTCTTCCAGCCTCCTGCTTGCCTATTTTGGGTTCCAGCATTTGCAGTTTTTTTTGGTCTCTGATTGAATCTGGGAGCAGATTTTGATGAAAACTGTCATTGTGGAGTTCAGTTCGAGGAAAGCTGCAGTTAAGTGGGAATTGTGGTAAATTCTGTTGGACTGTCCTAATTGGTATTATCTTTAAACTAATATCACTTAACTAAACTACATTTTTAAAAAAATGTATTGCTTTTTTACGGGACCATTCTGTGGACAAAGTAGCTTTCTAACATTCTAAAAGTACTCTTAACACACCAAACATACTTAATTGGGCTGTAAGATTTTTGTGTGCACTTGCACATTCTACCATGTATTTTGCTGCTGTGAAAAAAAGCATAATTAAGATGTGAGCTTCACCTAATTGAAATTCATTCAAGAATTTGCAGTATCGTGCAAATCATTTATGAATAATTATAGTTGTAAGTTTAGATGATTCACCTTTTGGAGTGGTTGCAATACAAGAGATATTTTTGAAAGGCATAAAACAGACTTCGGTGAACTTGTACAAATAACACAAGTGTTTAGTATGAAGAAATTTCAAGTCATTCACAGCAAATAGTCTGATGACTTTCAGTAAGTGGTTTGGCAATTTAAGAACAACAAAATTCTGCTACAATTGTATACACTTTTACTGAGATCCACCTCAATGTGCCCAGTTTTGGTTTCCATGAGCTAAGTAGAGGTATATAGTAACTTCCAGTTATAAGTTGAGGCAAAATAAGGAGGATACTATGATCTGATTAAGAAATAGTGTGAGAGAAACTCAGTAGTTTTTACAGTATCTATGGGGAGAGATGATGTGGAGGAGCAGTTGTTAGACAAAGTTAAAAATCTCACAACCCCCAGTTATCGTACAGCGGGTTTATTTGGAAGCACTAGCTTTTGGAGCGCTGCTCCCTCATCAGGTGGTTGTGGAGCAGGACCATAAGACGCAGAATTTATAACAAAAGATTACAGTGTCTTGCAACTGAAATGATACATTGAACAAACCTAAATTGTTGTAAAGTCTTTTATCTTTTAGAATCGGTTGCAGGTTTTGGTTCTTTAATATGCAAATCCCAGAACTTCTTTTAGGTCACATTCTTAAGATAGCTTAAGGTTTTATAAAAAAAAGTGACATCTCAGTGCAGACAATGTATTAAAGGTGTGAGGTTAGAGTCTGTCTGTATCCCAATCTTGAGTCAGACTGGTTCTATTTACAAAGTGGAATTTACAAATATTACATGGATTGACTGTCTGCATTGACAGCCTGCAGATTGTGCATGTTTTGAGCAAAATAGAATGTATCTACAAATATAATTCTGCAAATACAAATTCACCCCATAGCTGTGTGTGTGTGTGTCTGTGTGTGCGCGCGCGCAGATTTCTAAAGTGTGTGTGAGAATATGATGGGGTGTAAGCCTGTGAGAGGATGCGTGCGTGGGTGAGAGTGTGGTGTGTGTGTGTATATGAGAGAGTGTGTGTGAGAGAATGTATAGTGTAATGGGGTCACCCATAGTGTGACATGAATTCAAGGTCCGGTTGAGGCCAACCTCATGGGTACCAAACTTAGCTAGCAGCCTTTGCTTGGCCACTCTGCATTGTTGCCTATCCTGAAGTCCGCCTTGGAGGATGGTCACCTAAACATTCAAGGCTGAATGTCCCTGATTGCTGAAATGTTCCCCATTTGGGAGGGCACACCCCTCTCTGGTGATTGTTGTGCGGTATTTATTCATTCGATGTTGTAGCGTCTGCTCGGTCTCGCCAATGTACCATGCCTCACTGCCTACAGCATATGAGATAGACAATGTTGGCAGTCACATGAGTACCTGCCATGTACATGGTGGGTAGTGTCCTCATGTGCAATGGGGATATCTGTGTTGACACTCTGACATGTCTTGCATTGTTTGCCATAACAGAGTTGTGTGGTATCCTGAAGGCTGGGCAGTTTGCTGCGATCAATGATCTGTTTAAAGTTTGGCGGTTGTTTAAGGGTGAGAAGTGGAGGCTTAGGGAGGGTCTTGGCGAGGTGCTCATCCTCATCGATAATATGGTGCAGGCTACACGTAACATGGAGTAGTTTTTCGGCTTTCGGGAAGTACTGGACAAAGAAGGATATCCAATTGGTTGCAACCCATGTCTATATCCTGAGGAGGTCATTACAGTTTCTCACTGTGGCATGTCAGAACTGGTGATCAATGAGTTAAGCATTGTACCCTGTTCTTATGAAGACATCCTTGAGCACCCTCAGATGTTCGTCATGTTCCTTCTCATCTGAACAGGTCCTGTGTATGCGGGAAGCTTGTCTGTAGGGGATGGCTGTTTTAATATGTTTAGGGTGGAAGCTAGAGAAGTGCAGCATCGTGAGGTTATCCGTGGGTTTGTGATAAAGTGAAGCACTGAGGTGCCCATCCTTGATGGAAATGCATGTGTCCAAGAATGAGACCGATACTAAAGAGTAGTGAATGGTAAGTCTGATGATGAGGATGAAACTGTGTAGTTGTTTCAGTGACTCCTTACCATGGGTCCAGAGGGTGAAAATGTCGTCAATATATCTAGTGTGTAGCGTCGATTAGAGGTCCTGTGCCGCAAAGAAGTCTTGCTTTAACTTGTGCATGAAAATGTTGGCGTATTGGGGTGCAAATTTACCATGTAATATTTTGTAATTTCCACTTTGGAAATAGAACCAGTCTGACTCAAGATCGGGATACAGACAGACTTTAGCCTCGCACCTTTAATTCATTGTCTGCACTGAGATGTTACCTTTTTTAAATAAAACCTTAAATTATCCGAGAATGGGACTTAAAAGAAGTTCTGGGATTTACATATTAGTGAACCAAAACCTGCAATTCACTCTAAAAGAGGAAAAACGTAACAGCAATCTAGGTTTGTTCAATGTATCATTTCAGTTGCATCACACTGTAATCTTTTGCTATGGATTCTGTGTCTTATGTCCTGCTCCACAGCTACCCAATGAAGGAGCAGCGCTCCGAAAGTTAGTACTTCCAAATAAACCTGTTGAACTATAACCTGCTGTTGTGATTTTTAAACTACAGCTTTTAAGTTTATTGTAATGGGAAAAATCTTGTTTCCTTGACATTGTTTCATTTAATGTAACACTTTTCAATAAAGCAACTACAATGTTTTAGCAAGAATTTACAGTGCTTGCTTTGGAGGCAATCCAGCAGAGCTTCTGTGGAGCATTGTTCTGTGACTTGAGACTGAGCAGCATGCACCCCTTTTTGCAGATTGGTGGAATGAAATTTGATCTCATTGTGATGTGCAAGATTCTAATGAGTGTGAAAGGGCAAACGAATGGTTCCTCTGGCTGGGGATTCCAAAACAACGGGCACAGCTTTAAAACAAGTAGTTAACCATCTGGGACTGAGATGAGAAATGTTTTCAGAATTATCACCGTGGGCGGCACAGTGGCGCAGTGGTTAGCACTGCTGCCTCACAGCGCCAGAGACCCGGGTTCAATTCCCGACTCAGGCGACTGACTGTGTGGAGTTTGCACATTCTCCCCGTGTCTGCGTGGGTTTCCTCCGGGTGCTCCGGTTTCCTCCCACAGTCACAAAGATGTGCGGGTCAGGTGAATTGGCCATACTAAATTGCCCATATTGTTAGGTAAGGGGTAAGATGTAGGGGTATGGGTGGGTAGCGCTTCGGTGGGTCGGTGTGGACTTGTTGGGCCGAAGGGCCTGTTTCCACACTGTAAGTAATCTAATCTAATCTAATCTAATTATCTACTCTAGAAAATCATGCATACTCTATTTAGGGACATATTGTAGGATGAGAGACTGATTCTGATCTCTCCGGGAAATGATAGGAAAGCAGGTTGAGTTAGTTATGATCACATCATATGATGTGTGATTTGTGTATATTAAAATCCATATATTTTGTATGTTAACTTTTTCCTGTTAATTATTTCCAAATAAATTACTGCAGATGTTGGAATCTGTATTGAAACCAAAAACTGCTAGAGAACACAGCGGGTGAGGCAGCGTCCATGGAAAGAGCTCTGAAAAAGAGTTGAAACATTAGCTCGCTGGCTATCCATGGATGCTGCCTGACATGTTGTGATCTCCAGCATTTCTTGTTAAATAGTAATATCAGCTGGGATCAAAGCAATAGCATGGGAGACTTTTCCATGGAATTCATAGACTTGACAGGCCAAATGGTCTCTTGCACCTATTTCATAAGTTCTTAATGTTGAGATTTTGCTGATAAGTGTCAAGCTAAATTTGTGCCACACAAGTGCTAGGTAATGACCATTTACAGCAAGACATCCCAACTACCTGCCTTTGACATTCAAAGGTATTAATATTTCTTGAATATTGTCCCACCATCAACATCCTGAAGGCGACCATTGATCAAAAAATTAACAGGAACAGCCAGATATATACTTCGGCCATTAGAAAACGCAGCTGCATATTCTATGAAGCTCGCCTCGCCATTTGATACCTTAAAATCATAGCATCATACATCACAGAAACAAGCCCTTTGATCCAAATAGTTCATGACAACCAAGTTTCCCAAACTAAACCACTCCCACTTGCCTACATCTGGCCCACAACTCTCTAAACCTTTCCTATTCATTTACCTATCCAAACGTCTTTTAAATCTTGTTACTGTACCTGCATCTACCACTTCCTCTGGCAGTTCATTTCACATACAAACCACCCTCTCTGTGGCAAAAAGTTGCTCCTTGGGTTACTCTTGAATCTTTCTCCTCTCAACTTTAAAAAATATAAACTCTAGTTTTGAATTCCCTTATCCTAGGAAAAAGACCTTTGCTATTTATCTTATCTATGCCCATCATGATTTATAAACCTCTCGAAGGTTGATCCTCAACCTCCTGCGCTCTAGTGAAAAAAAAACTCTGCATATCTGTATAAAACCTTCCAGTCCCACCAACCTCTTGGTAAATCTCCTCTGAACTGTCTCTAATTCAATAATATCTGTCCTGTGATAGGGTGACTAGACCTATACTCACTACTTCAACAGTGGCCCCACCAACGTCCTGTCTAATTTCAGCATGATGTCCCAACTCCAATACTCAAAGAGTCTGAACAATGAAGGCAGGTACGCTAAATGCCTTCTTAATCAACCTGTCCAACTGTGATGCAACTTTTCAAAAAAATATGTACCTGGACCCCTAGGTCACTCTATTTGACAACACTACACAGGGCCCGACCATTAACTGTATAAGTCCTGCACATGTTTGCCTTACTGAAATGTAAAACCTCAGATATATACAAATTAAACTCCATCTGCCACTCCTCGGCCAATTGGCCCATCTGATCAAGGTCCTGTTGTACTCTGAGATATCCTTCTTCACTGTCAACTAGGCCACCAATTTCTGTGTCATCTGCAAACTTACTAACAGTGCCTCCTAGATTCTCATGCAAGTCATTTACATAATGATAAGCTTGTTTAATGTCTCTATTACCATACAGTCATAGACCAAAAATGTGATGAGGAAAAAATATCTATTTGCACGGATGGGTGTTTTAATTACAGTCAAGAACCTCAGAACTGTTTCGAGCAAATCGGTCCATTGATCAGGACTCCACCTGCTAAGTTGACTGTCTACTCCCTTCAACATTGTGTAATGTGATGACTGCAGCAACTTGCAATGATAATGTTAGTAACTCCCATCCCAGAAGCACATTTCCTGGAATGCACTGAAGCAGAAAATTTAACAAGAATTGTCTGCAAGTTACATCCTAACCCAGAAGGAACAATGCAGCAATAATTGGAAATGAATGTATTGATTATACTGCCTGTTTTGAGGTGTATAAGGCGAGTCGCAACAGAATATATAATTTGCAAGTTTTACTGGTTTTCCTTCTGGGAGCTTAGACACACATAACTATTCTTTTGCTGTCAGTGAGCCATGATTTATATGTATTAAAAAAAAATCTTGTCATGTCCCACAAAATTATTTAATGAAAAACTCCAGCTATTTTGTGATAATTCCAATATCGTAATTTTACTCATTCACTTTGCACTGTATCAATTCTTGTTGAGTTCTTGCATTCCAGCACTGAAATTGTTTTCTGAATAATTTTTGATACTGTTGATCAGTCAGGCACTGTGGTCTCAATTTCAGTGACTGATGCCCAAAAGCGACTTGCACTGCTGTATCAAGAGCACTATCGTCTCCTCCAGTCAATCAATAGTTGCTATCTTGTTGGCCTCTGGTTCCAAATGCTTTTTACCCAGTTGAAAACACAAAGGCAGCACATTGTTCAGCACAATATTTTTTTTAAGTGAGTATTTGCCAGAAGAACTTAATATATAATATTAAATTTCTAATAGATTACTTGTGTATGTAAACTAGTGTGATTTACTCATAATTGACGTTGCAATAGAAATGACAATTTTATCAGCAATCTTTAAAACGACATTTGAAATGTTTGTGTGTTTACATCAACATAGGATTCTCAGTATGTTATTATTCTATTGATTTTATTTAGTCAGATCTGAAGCGACATGTCAATTTCACAAATAAAAATTACTGAAGAATAAGGTCACATCTCATGTAATATTCCGAAGCATGTACTTTTGTAGTTAGAGATTCACAATATTCCAAGAATCTGAAAGGGGAAAAAAAATAATTCAGTCCAATTGACTTAACATAGAGTTCCAAACTTTGAACTAGAGTGGATGAGCTAGACTTTCTGGATTGGACTCTAAGAAATTGATCCAAAATTTCTGATTGTCAAAGTTTGATCAGAAACTATGAGGAAGGATGTCAGAACTTCCTGAAAAGTCAGTTTTCTACAGCAAAATGTAAAAGCTGCGCAAAACAAGCATAGAATCAGTGCTAATAGAGCCTCATGTTTCTGTTGCTCCTCCTAATCTTCCATTATCATGTAGTGCAGGGTATGCCCAGCTGCTTTCATGTTTTGAGGATGTGGATAGCTGGAGAGAGCTGGGGAGGTCGGGAGAAGGGGTGGTGGGGCATTCAAAAATATGAAGTACACAGAACCGACAGTACTTTGGTGAAGTGTAATTGAGTCTCAGTTAGAAATATTAAGACAAGAAATTTGGCTGAAAATCACAATCAAGTATCTAAGTTACTCTGCACTTGAGACAACTTACATAGAACATAGAACAATACAGCGCAGAACAGGCCCTTCGGCCCTCGATGTTACGCCGACCTGTGAACTATTCTCAGCTCGTCCCCCTACACAATCCCAAAATCATCCATGTGCTTATCTAAGGATTGTTTAAATCTCCATAATGTGGCTGAGTTGACTACATTAGCAGGTAGGGCATTCCACGCCCTTACCACTCTCTGCATAAAGAACTTGCCTCTGACATCTGTCTTAAATCTATCAGCCCTCAATTTGTAGTTATGTCCTCTCGTACAAGCTGACGTCATCATCCTAGGAAAAAGTCTTTCACTGTCTACCCTATCGAATCCTCTGATCATCTTGTATGTCTCCATCAAATCCCTCCATAGCCGCCGCCTTTCCAATGAGAACAGACCCAAGTCTCTCAACCTTTCCTCATAAGACCTTCCCTCCAGACCAGGTAACATCCTGGTAAATCTTCTCTGCACCTTTTCCAATGCTTCCACATCCTTCCTGTAATGGGGGCGATCAGAACTGTACACAATATTCCAAGTGTGCCAAGGTAAGGTGTGCCAATATTTTAAACTGTAAGTCAATGGTCATGCAATATTCACATAAATTCACAAACCTTCAATGCATTAACCTTTTGTACGGAACACAGCTGTGTGAATAGGTGACAGAGGGTTCCAGCAGAAGTATCTCTGAAGTTTGAGGATCTTTTCGGGTAGCGACATTTTGGCATAAAACCCATGGAAATCAATTATAATGAGTTTTCTTAAAAGGTAACGCAACTCCACTCCAAAATCATTGTTATGACAAAGTCATACAGAAAATCTGGAGTGATAAACCATTTCGCATTGTGATGATCTTAGTGAAAATGAATTCAATTTTGTTTTTGTAAAGGGATTAATTCTGATAGTATAGTTGGTGAGAGGGTATCAGGTCCTGTCTTTTCATGAATGATTCTTTAGATTTTCTATGGTTAATTTCTTTTGTCATTCATTTTTTATATTGGATCTTCTTTGATCACCAGAGACTGTCACACATTGAAACAATTGTATAATTTGATGGTGAAGTGTTTCCTGTTTTGAGCTGTAACCACGAATGGATCTATCTCTGTGGATATGCCCCTGAGCTGCTCTCTCCTAATGGATTTTGTCTACCATATGGTCTGGGTTTGGTTCTGCACTGTAGAGGATGTTTTCTTCAACTTAAAAAAAAGACCTCCCCTACTCTGTTGCGTCTCTGTCTCTACTTATCTAACTATGAACTGTCTGACAGCCTGGAGAATCTTTATGACAAACTCGTTCATTGAACCTTTTGTCTTGAGTATTTTCTGACAACATTAATACTGAAGTAATTTTACATTTCCTGATTGCATTGATTACTAGATTAATCAATTAACAGTTAATCAGTGGATGTCCTACTTTTGAACTGGTTGGGTATGAAAAGCTGTGATTACTTGTATCACTGTGCAGAATGTAATCAGCAGCTCTGTCTTTTTGAGATGTGTCTTATGTTTTGTACTTGTTCACTACAGGGGGAGTCTGTGTGGCCCAGTCATTGAAGATTCCACGAGATCCCAAACGAGCAGAATTTGATAAAATTATCAAGCGTCTATTGGAAACTCCCAACGCACGCGGAGTCATTATATTTGCGAATGAAGATGACATTAGGTGAGTCTTGATAATGCAGATGAAAGAGACATTGCATTTATAAAGCCCAGTGTAAGATGGTTTAATTTGCAGATACTAGCAAGCAAAGGCAGACAGCTAAATCATAGAAGGCAATCCAACAACAGTGAGTGACTGGCTTGGCAGAGCTGTTGATTAGAAAAAAACAGATATTAACCATATTCCAGGATTAGGAGTGATATAGCAAAAGGTCACATTTGAGGATTTTGACAAACGCTTAACAATATAGCTAGAAGGAGAAGTAGTTAAGGAAATAAAACAAAACCATACAGAAACTGTACAGGTCTGATCACACTTCGAGTACTGTTGTGCAACCACTGAAATGTAAGATCCTTTTCAAATCTTGCATGTGAATAAAAAAATTAATTCCCCAAAGCTAAATGGCTGAGGCTTAAGGAAAACCAAAGAAGTTTAGGTTTAGTATTCTTAAAAGGAGCTGAATTTCTCAAGGACATAGAAAAGTTCAATCCAGAAAATAACTTTGAATCAAACTATGATAGCTGACCAGGGACACAAGTTTAAATGAGTAATGCATACATTTTGAGCTGATGGAAGAGAGTTTAATGCTGCACAGAAGAGGGATATAAACTAGAATGGACCTCTAACATATTTCCCAATGAGACCCATGGGTGGTTGCAAGGGCTCCTCATTCTTAACTGCTTTCAGGCACAACATCATGTGATGTATCCCAGAAAAGAATAGACAACGTATTTATTAAAATCAGCTTTCTAACTTTACATTAGCTAATCCATCACATAAAACTTTGCTTACTTAATCCAATTATTGTGAATCAACTGATTCACGTATCCACCTTTTTTAATACAGACAACACATTACAACATGTACAACTAAACTATAATAAATCTCTATTTTGCCAAGATGTAAATTGATTTTTATATGATACTTTGCTCTTAAAAGATGATATCGAGAAAGACTGATAAATGACCCTTCAGTCATTTAAAAAGTTGATAAATTTAAAAAAAGCAAAAGTAATTATAAGTCAAAAAGCTACGAATGCCAGTAATGCTGCTTTTTACCTAAGGGATCATTCACAACTTACTTGTCAAGTAATAGATTGCAGTTCTTCAATAGGTACTGTGACCAAATTAGTTTTCAAAGTGCAGTAATCAATTTTTGTGCCACATCCCAAGGCATAGTGTTTGCTCCTGGCAAATATGTATTAAAGTAATTACTTTCATTTTTTTTTCTTACTGTGTAGACGGGTGCTGGAAGCGACAAAACGGGCCAATCAGACAGGCCACTTCTTATGGGTTGGATCTGACAGTTGGGGGTCCAAAGTGACACCAGTACTACAACAGGAGGATGTAGCTGTGGGAGCTGTCACTATCCTTCCAAGGAGAGTTTCAGTCCAAGGTGAGAGAATCTAGCCTTGAAATCCAGGCAAACAGATTTATTTTGTTCTGGCCTTATTCACAGAAACAAACGCAAATTAATAACAAATAGCAATTTTCTTATTCTTTTAAAACTGTGATTTGCTTTTCCACCAGCCTTCTACTGGCTGCAATTGCAAATGATAAACTATCCCTTGACTGAAGGTTTTGATTAGTTTTGACTTTCAATAGTCATTTCATTGCTTCATGCATTGAGCAAAATAAAATCGAACAGTAACTGTACAATGTGCCAGTAGACTTGTTTTTCCAGACCAGGAAATCACCAGCTTTGATCTGTTTATGTTAAGCCAGCTAGATTTCTTATTTGGTGGGGGTTAAGGTTGATTTAATTAGTCTCAGTATCCTTGCCCAAAGGAAAGGAAGCCAGCAGACTGGGCCGACCTGTCCTAGTCATGGCTGAGTGAATCCCTGCTGGAAATAGATGTTTGTGGGTTTTTTTCAGACAGGAATAGAATCTAGCTTGAGTGCAAAGGTTCTGAATTCCTTTAACAAAAGTGAAACGACCCTCAGAAAAAAGCAATTTAAGATGTTGTGAGGCAGAAAAAATTATATCTAATTGTTTTGATACATATTACCCTCGGCACTTTCGGTGAATTCTTCTTGCAAGATTGCAGTGTATAATGAGATACCATGTGCTGGCACTCAGATCTTCAATTCCTTTCAGCCTCTTCACTTAATTTGCTGTAGCAAATCACAGTATCATGATTACACATAATGGTGTGTTTCATAATATTAAAGTTCAACTTATGTATATGATTTCCGACCTTTGTGTTTCAGTGTCCCTCAAGCTCCATACATCTGGTCCAGTCTTAGCTGTTATACTTGGGGAGGGAAAAAAAATAAAAAACTTTAAAGGCAGGACAAACTATTGGCATATGTTGAGAGGTTAGTCGGTAGCAATTTTCTTGGTCAGGAGTTCTTGTCCTTTGATCTTCAATCAGGATCTAAAAGTGTAATCAAAGTGTATGTTGCTGGTAACAGGCTGACATTTGGGACCTGTACTCTGATGTTCAGGCACTAAATTTATTTTACACTTAAAACAGTCCTCTTACACAGTGAAAATCCCTCCTCCCTCATTCTGCTAAATATCAGCACATGTATCCTTCTGTTTAAAAGGAAAAATACTAAACAAACACTTCAAACAATCAGAGGTTCAACCTCTTTGATTCTTCAAACTGACCTGGTAAGCTTTGGTGGGGCCAATGGTGGAATTCACTTGATGAATTCTACAATAGGCATAGCCGCTCTATATCTTTATTGATGCTTAAAAATGTTGTCCGTGTAAACAATATATTTTCTCATCTATTGAAAACAATAGTAGAATAATGTGTCACACTCCAGACAGTGGTTGGTAACTGGAGACTGGAGCCAATCTTTACGCAGACTTCTATTTATTAACAGAATGAAACATTACAAACATAGATTTCTGAAATCAACCACACCGCAGTTTTAGTGTCTCTTTACATGTGTCCGGCTGAAGCCTCAATTAATGCTGTCCACTTGCAGATGTTGAAACATAATTAATATATAGTTAAAATAAGGTATACAGATAAACAAAAACTGCAAATTGGTAAGCACATTGCAATTTGGAAAATTACTCTGACAAAACAATATTTAAACCGTGAAAGACCGAGGAAGTGTATTCCTTAATTATCAGACCATCTTCATTAACTTCATCGATGACCTTCTTCCCCATCATAAGGTCAGAAGATGGGTTTTTCTGTGATGATTGCACGATGTTCAGCACCATTCATGACTCCACAGACACTGACGCACTCCATATCCAAATTCAATGAGACCTGGATGAAATCCAGGGTTAGGCTGACAAGTGACAAGTCACAACACCAGACAGTGTAACCATTATGCCATGACATTGAATGACACACTCTATTAACTGAATCCCACACCAATAATATCCTTGGGTTATCATTGACCAGAAGTTGAATTGTACTAGCCATATTAGCATGCAAGGGACTAGGAGTCCTACAGGGAGCAACTCACCTCTTGAATTCCCAAAACCTGTCAATGATCTACCAGGTACGAGTCAGGAATGTGATGTAATATTCCCCACTTACCTGGATGAGTACTGCTCAAACAACACTTATGAAGGTTGATATCATAAACCCTCTCAATTGCCTCTGCATCCACAAACGTGCACTCTCTCCATCACCATGCTCAGTAACAGCAGTGCACATCATTCTCAAGATGGACTTGCAAACAATTAATCAAAACTCCTTTGACTGCACATTCCAAATTCCAAACCACTTGAATATAGAAGGGCAAGGGCGAATAATGGGAACAGTACACCTGCAAGTTTGGCTCCAATTCATTCACCATCCTAACATAGGAATATATTGCTGTCCCTTCAGTGTTGCAGAGTCAAAGTCCTGGACCTCTGTCTGTAATAGCATTGTGTATGTGCTTTGACAAAATGGATTGAATGGTTCAAGAAGGCAGCTCACAGCCACCTTCTCAATGGTAATTATTGATAGACAACAAATGCTGGCTCAGCCAGTAATTTCCACATCCCGCAAATGAATTTAGATAAAAAGACCATGGCCTCGAAAGGATACTGAATATCCTTCTTGCAATATATTATCAAAGCTTTGATTTGTGAGTCAGTCGGGAATAATGACTGTTGTCTTTACTATTCACTTGTTGTAAGGATGTGGGACTGACTAGCGTACTGGTTGAAGTAGAAAAGTAGCATTGGGGCTTTGAAGGAGACATTATGTAAATTCATCAAAACACAAGAGGAGGAGGAATGTTCGATAGTTTGAGATGAAATAAGGTGACAGGTGTCTCATTAGAACCACAACTAGAGCATTGATCCTTTTGACTTGAACAGCCTATTCCTGTGCTGGAAAATTCTATGGACAGTAATTCAGTATAAATCTAGCAAAATCAATTGCTCAGTTTTAAACTTGGTATGGACAAATATATACACTGTTTAGCCTTCAAGTTCAGCACTTGTTATATTTTCCAGCATATTCCATGTGAAGAAAAGGAGTATTGTTGAACTGGAGGGCAAGAGACTAATTTGACCTTGGCAAGTTACACATGTAAAATTGAAATGAGTAGACTGCTGATGATGCTTGGATTAATACTTTTTTTTTGCTTTTATTATTGTGTCTGGTGCATATCAATAGCTGGTGGCAAACCTTTTGGAATAGTCATACACTTTACTCTTGTGACTATGTGTCCCCGCAGCTATTAATCAATACAAGAACATGGCAAATTTCCAACCACACATTTTGAAGTTTGATGCAAGCGAGATGTGGAGAAAAGGAATACCATTTGTAATATTTTTCACTCACTGATTCATTCTCCCTCACTTTCTCTCACTATTACACTCTCACTATCTCTGTTGGTGTCTCTGTCACTCTCTCTGTCGGTCTCTCAGTCACTATCCCTCTTGCATGCACTCTCTTCCCCCTTGCGCATATGTTGTCTCTCACACCCTTGCACTCTCTCACCGTCTGGTGCTCTCTCACTCTCTCTCACACTCCCTCTCTCTCGTGCTTTCCCTCTTTCTCGCGCGCACTCTTTCGCGCGCTGTCTCTCTCGCACTGTCTCTCTCGCACTCTCTCCTCTCGTGCTCACTTGCTCTCACACTTGCTCTCACACTTGCTCTCCCGTGTGCTTGCTCTTCCTCTCTCACACTTTCTCTCCCTCTCTTGTGCTTGCTCACTCTCTCTTGCACTCACCATCACTCACTCGATTGTGTGCTCGTGCTCCTTTCTCTTGCATGCTCTCTCACACTCCCCCCCTCTCTCTCGTGCTTCTCCTCTCTGTCTCATGCTCAACCCCACTCTCGCATGTTCTCTCTCTCTATCTCTCTCTCTGTCTCTCACTCTCTCTAGTAAAGTATCCACCGCTAAAGAAAGTTGATTTATTTTATCCTACCACTTGCTGTAAGCTCTGAGTTTTAACTGCTAAGTTGGAAACTTTATTCTGTGAGCCTTGTGAAGAAGTGAAAGAGCCTGAAGGAAAAAAATCAAAGAAGTGAAGGACTTGGGTAACAAAGGCAATTCCCATCAGACCCTGAGGACTCTTCTGGTCTCCCTTTTATAGGAAGAATGTGTGAAATGTGAAAGGATTCAGAAAAGATTAACCAGGACGTTGCCAGAGTTGGA
>NC_057735.1:29615441-29643527 GCF_004010195.1 Chiloscyllium plagiosum
CTCTGTCACCCTCACTCACTGCTTTCTGTCCATCTCCCTCACTCACTCTCCCTCTCACTCCCTCTCTCATTCCCTCTCTCTCTCACTCTCTCTTTCTCACACTAGCTCTCTCTCTCACCCATTTTCTCTCTCTCTCTCTCACTCTCAAGCTCTCTCTCACTCTTCCTCTCACTTTCTTACTCCTGCTCAAGCTCACTCCCACTCATGCTCTCTCTCTGCCTCTCTCACACTCCCCCTCTCTGACTCTGCCCCTCCTCCTCTAACATCTCACACTTCTTGCACTATTAGTCCAGATATTGTAAGTCGTATTTGTGCAGGTGCTTTAGTTTTGGGCATTGAGATCACTGATTTGAAGAGGGAGCTAGCAATCATTCTGACCAATACCCTGATTATTGATTGGGTTGTGAAATGACATGAATGAGAAAAACTACTAGAACAATGAAAGCTAACATTTGGCTCTCATAGAGATTTTAACATTATGCTGTGTTGGCATAAGGAATTTACTGGGAAGATACTCTGCACCTTTATAAATCCCAGAATCCCACGATTAATTGCTTCATTAACCTTGATTGTCACATTCTCCTTCAGGTATTGTTGTTCTTGAATTTCCTCCTTAAAATTGTACTTTTACTTTCTAGTGTCTCTTTTCATGCTTTCTACCAAAATATGTTACATGATAGCTTGCTTGATTAATTTCAAGAACCCTGTTTTAGCCCATTTCACTACTCTGTCTATGTTCTCTTGAAGTCTGTTAATATCTTCTTTGCTGCTTACCAACACCAGCACCAGTCTTCCACCTCCAAAAGATGATGAACATGCAACAGGTTCAATCCATTTGAGAAACTTATTTCATTATTTGCTGATGACTGGAGAGACCAATGTGTGAAAGTTAGATTCTGCAACTATAGCTGTATATAAAGTGGTTATCAGGTGTCATTGTGGAATGCTGTCTTTGGTGTTGGCATCTGTTATCAAGCCATTGATCATTGTGGTGCAGACCAGCCCCTTAGATAATGTGATCTTTTCCCTCTGTTGTTGAGTAAGGTGTCCCAGGCGTGAGAACCAACGTTTAGGGTCTTCACAAAATGATTGTTAGCATCCTTGAGCTGGTTGGCTCTGGATATCTCTGCACAAGTATTGCTTGCAGTATGTGGACTGATAGTGCAGGAAGCTGTGTAGTATTGCTTCTGTTTGCAGATTAGAGAGTTATACTTGGTTCTTTAAGCTGGTTGCGCCGCCATAGTCTGACCAGATCATAGGGGCTGCTCTCTTATCAGAGAGAAGAAACTGGTGATGATTTAACCTGTGGTTCACCTGACCTCAGGTAAGGGAAGAGGTTGAGAAGTCCTTTGTGATAACCTCAGTTGGTTCTTTAAGATGTTTAAATTAATGGTAAGAGAACATGTGCTAAGATCCCGCCTGAAAAACCCTATTCCAAATGCTTAATTTGCCAAGATACAGTCAGTGAGTGAGAAAAATATTCAACAGTCCTCTTATGCTCTTACCCACTTCATATCTCCTTTGCATCATATTTCAAAATGTGTAGCTGGAACGTCATTATGTTCTTGTATTGTATCTTTTGTTATTTATGACACTCCCTAGTTTTGT
The DNA here is from genome assembly GCF_004010195.1 of Chiloscyllium plagiosum. NCBI lineage: Eukaryota > Metazoa > Chordata > Chondrichthyes > Orectolobiformes > Hemiscylliidae > Chiloscyllium > Chiloscyllium plagiosum. Next base: position 29,617,050 of record NC_057735.1, read on the forward strand.
ATCATCTATGAATTTTAAATTAGTTGAACTTGACTCACCTTTTACAAACTTATGCAGGCTCTGTATTTTTGCCCATAAGTTAAAGATTGGAGTTGGATAGCGAGCATATGGCTCAGAATAGCATCAATAGCATGGATTCAGTTCCCATTCTGACTGAAGTGAAATTGGGGCCTGTCATTGTGCTTTGCCCTGGCTAGATTTTTCTGCAACAGGCCACTAGAGGCTTGTGGGATGCCATTCTGCATCAAACATGGATAACTAGGAGATACCCCTTCTCAACCTGCCCTGGCTATATCAGAAACTTTTATAGTTCGACATTCAACTATTTTGACCGTATTACACACACAGTTTCTGTGGTCATCAGGTTCTGGAGTGCTACGTAAATTCCACTTGAGCTACTGGCTCAGATGGTGACGCTGTTTTAGAACTTCTCTGATGGTAAACTACTGCTGACAAAATACACTATTTTGACCATATCACTTTGAGACAGATTGGAAGAACTGTATCACCTAGATTCCATCATTAAGGCCACCTTAACTGCAGTTTGTGAAATCATTTGTGGTTAAGGAGCTAGCCTTCATAAATGACTATTTATGGTACACAATTGGATGTGGTCATTAAAACTGTAGTTAATAATAATATTCTGATTGGCATGCTGCATTCACAAAATGGGTTAATTTGTATAGATAGGCCATCCTACCAGCACCAGTATATTTTTTTCAGTAGTACCACCTGATCTGTTCCAACAAGTCTGTGCTGGGATGATGAGCACAGAGCAAAAATGCTTCCATTCAAAAAGAGTCATTTGCATGGTGGCTCTGTGGTTAGCACTGCTGCCTCACAGTGCCAGAGACCTGGGTTCGATTCCAGCCTCAGGCTACTGTCTGTGTGGAGTTTGCACATTCTCTCCGTGTCTGCGTGGATTTCCTCTGGGTGCTCCTCCCACAGTCCAAAGATGTGCAGGTCAGGTGAATTGGCCACACTAAATTGCCCAGAATGTTAGGTGTATTAGTCAGGGGGAAATGGGTTTGGTTGGGCTACTCAATGTAGGATGAGGCTTTGTCCCCTTTCCCACTACCTGATCCAAAGAATTGACAGGATTCTACTTTGACTTCAATCTGAGCTTTAAGTTCTTGGAGATTTTCAATGTGGGAAAATCTTTTTACTTATAATTTTCAGCCAGCTATAAAACTAGCAATTATTTCCATGATGTATGCTAGCTGAAGCTTACTTCAAAATTTGACATTGGGATTGTATGCCTGGATGAATAGACAAGCAAGAAATTGTGCTTTATGATCTATTAATCATTAGATCTTTTGTTTCTCTGTGTAAGTCCATTGAAAAACTACACCGAGACGTAAAACTGCATTTAGATGTAAATTTCAATTATCTAGGCACCCACTTCATTGTCTAGATTTTTGATTTCTGGAGAACTCCGCTTTTATTTTTAGTTTGTTTCATGCCTATTCAGCAGATGTTGAGGTTTTTTTTATTCACTGAGCTAAGTGATATGCAATAGATTGGGAACCAATACAGTAGTTTGAAGTGGAATCTATCCAGTTCTCCCAGATTTCTTGCATTGATTTGTGACCTGAAGTGCATTTCTGTCCTTTTTATTAACTATTGTTGGTCCTGATCCATAGTTAGAGTTTGAAGATTAACTAGTAGCCATTTAAAAATTTCATTTTTGAATAATCCTTTCTCCGTATCCTCCACAAACCTTTGCAATAAATTGCTATGTTGTGCAAAGTAGCTTTGCAGTCTTTATTCTCTTCCTTCACGTTTGTATAAATTTGTATGAGTGTGCAATGCTGTAGGAACGTCTTCATACGCCACTCAATGATTATCTCCAACAAGAGAAAATCTAACTCTCGTCCCTTCTTATTCAGTGGTGTTACTCTCACTGAATCCTTCACTGTTAACATCCTAGGAGATTACCATTGACTAGTAACTGACCTAGATTAGCCATATAAATACATTGCAGAATGAAGGCTAGGAATCCTGCAGGGAGACACCATTTGAATCTCAAAATTCTGTTTACCACCTAAAAGATATAAATCAGGTTTGTGATGGAACACACTCCACTTGTCTGGAAACGTTTGGATTCAACAACACTGAAGAAGCTTGACACCATCAAGAACAAAGCATCCCACTTGATTAGCACTACAGCCACAAACACTCCTTCTAACACTCATGCTCAGTAGCAGCAATATGTTCCATATCTAAGACCATAAGATATAAGAGCAGAAATTATGCCATTCAGCCCAACAAGTCTGTTCCGCCATTTAATCATTTCTCAACCCCATTCTCCCCATAACTCTTGATACTCAAGAGCCTATCTCTCAGTCTTAAATATACTCAATGACCTAACTCTATAGCCTTCTGTAACAATGAATTCCATAGATTTATCACTCTCTGGCTAAAGATGTTTCTCATTATCTCCATTCCAAAATGTCTTCCCTTTACTCTAAGGCTGTGTCCTCAGCTCCTAGTCTCTCCTAACAATGGAAATATCTTCCCAACATCTACTCTGTCCAGACCATTCAGTATTCTTTTAAGTTTCAAATAGATCTCCCTTCATCCTTCTAAATGCCATCGAGTATAGACCCAGAGTAATCAAACTTTCGTTATATGTTAAGATTTTCATTCCTGAGACCATGCTCGTGAACCTTCTTTGACTACAATCCAGACCAGTACACCCTTTCCGCGATATGGGGTCCAAAGTTGTGCAGGTCAGGTGAATTGGCCATGTTAAATTGCCCATAGAGTTAGGTGCATTAGTTAGGGGTAAATATAGGGAAGGAGAATAGGTCTGGGTGGGTTACACTTTGGAGGGTCGATGTGGACTTGTTGGGCTGAAGCGCCTATTTCCATAGTGTAGGGAATCTAATCTCATCTCAAAAAACTGCGCACTATACTCCAATTATGGCCTGATACTTAAGATGCACTGTATAACTTCACTTTAGACAGCACCTCTTGAGGTCACAACTGCTACCACCTAGAAAGACAAGGGTAGGAGATTCATAGGGAGATCAAGACCGACAAGTATCTCTCCAAACTACTCGCCAGCTGGCTTGGAAATATATCCCTGTTCCTTCAGTGACATTAGGTCAACTCTGTCTTTAACAGCATTGACAATGTAGCTGATGGACTGCATCAGTTCAAAAGTCAGTTCCCCACTGCCTTCAAAGGGCAATAAATGCTGACCAAGCCTGCAAAGTCTACATTCCCTGAACAAATTAGTATCTTTCACATAGTAGTGATACAGAACTATGATTATCTCTGCTCCAATCAGAGAAGGACGTTTTAAAGGTTCATCTTCTTTTCCATTCAAGGATGGAGATGTTTGTATGCTCCATGCACTTTTCTCTCCATTGCTAACTGCAGTTCTAACATGGCTAACATGACACAATCAGCCCATGTTCTTGTTCTGTTGTCCACAACTACAGTGCTGAATGCTACATGAAGACAGTTACTAATTTCTCTAGAAGCTTGTCACAATGTTCATGGAGATAGTCTGTTAGTTTTCTGCTGCTGACACCAAACTCTGTAATAAGCCTTGAGTCATATTGTGCTCACTTTCCAATTTAAAGTTTAAAGTGACTTTTATTCTTTCACGAAATTGAACTGTTAACAATGCCAGGTTAATGTGTGATAAAATCGATTAGCTTTCCATTTCATCCACAGAATGACTGTCGTCTGAGCTGAGCTGAACTGAAGGTTTTCTTTTCTTTTCCAGCTGTAGCAGATCATTGAAATAAACAATTAAGGATGGACAGTTGTCTATGGATGGACAGTTTTTCTTCCCTCCAGTTAATTTGTTTCATTTCTAAGCATAACATCAAATACCTCCATTAGGATTCCCAATCTCAAATAAAGTCAGGTACATAAAGAAAAAAGAACATTATAGCACAGGAACAGGCCCTTCAGCCCTCCAAGCCTGTACTGATCTAGATCCTCTATCTAAACCTGTCACTTATTTTCCAAGGATGTGTATCCCTCTGCTCCCTGCCCATTCATGTATCTGTCTAGATACATCTTAAATGACAATATAGTGCCCGCCTCTATCACCTCCACTGGCAAGCATTCCAGGTACTCACCACCCTCTGCGTAAAGACCTTTCCACTCATATTTCCCTTAAATGTTTCCCCTTTCACCTTAAACTCATGACCCCTAGTAACTGAGTCCCCAACTCTGGGGAAAAAGCTTCTTGCTATCCACCCTGTTTATGCCCCTCATGATTTTGTAGACCTCAATTAAGTCCACCCTCAACCTCCAACTTTCTAATGAAAATAATCCTAATCTACTCCATCTCTCTTCATAGCTAGTGCCCTTCGCACCAGGCAACATCCTGGTGAACCTCCTCTGCACCCTTTCCAAAACATCCACATCCTTTTGGTAATGTGGCGACCAGAACTGTATGCAGCATTCCAAATGTGGCTGAACTAAAGTCCTATACAACTATAACATGACCTGCCAACTCTTGTACTCAATACCCTATCTGATGAAGGAAAGCATCCATATGCCACCTTGACCTCTATAGACCTGCATTGCAAACTTCAGGGTATGATGGACCTGAACACCCAGATCTCTCGGTGCCTCAATTTTCCCCTGGACCTTTCCCTTTACTGTATAGTCCGCTCTTGACTTGGATCTTCCAAAGTGCATCACCTCACATTTGTCCAAATTGAGCTCCATCTGCCATTTCTCTGCCCTACTCTCCAATCTACCTACATTCTGCTGCATTCTCTGACAGTCCCCTTCACTAACTGCTATTCCACCAATCTTAGTGTCATCTGCAAAAAGTACATGATTTGAAAGGAAGGACAAATAGAAGTTGAAGGAAAATCAAAATGGATTAGCAAGTTGCCAAATGAGTTAAGGAGGTTTTATTTAAAATATGCACTGTGGCCAAGGAAATGAAGTCTGTGGACCCTAAAATGGGAATGCTGTCTTTATAACCTTCCCATTTGAATTTTTGGAGTGTGAGGTGACATTCCCTATCCAGGTAAGCATAAAAAGAAAAGAGGGGAAAGAAAGACAGAGAGTGTTCAGTAAGAGTAATTGAGTAATGAATGAGTGGGTAAGAAGAAACGAGTGATGAATAAGTGTGTGAGTGAGTGCAAACAAGCTCTTAGTGGATGTAACAGTGTTAGCCCTGGCTACATGGGGCAAGAGACTGTTAGTGGCTGAGCACAACAGCATGCCAAGTGTGAGCACTGGGGTAAAGTCGAAAGCATGCATAGTTACTTTAAGATAGAAAGTGCTTTCCTGAAGTAAAAGTACAGCCACAGCCCCCAACTAAAGGTTGGGCTGATCCAATTGGCAGTTAAATGGATATCTGAGTTTTGGTGGTTGTTTTGACAACAATTCTAATTTGACCAATCAATTTAAATTATGCCAGGATATGAAAACCCAACTGAGTTTGAATTTATTGTTTTGATACATGGAAACCAATCAAATTATAAAAATTTAATGTGTCATGGGGGTATACATAAACCTGGTATGCAGTGGGACTATCATATGTTGAATGATTGGAACGACTGGGCTTGTATACACTTGAGTTTAGAAGGCTGAGAGGGGATGTGATTGAGATGTATAAGATTATTGAAGGATTGGACATTCTGGAGGCAGGAAGCATGTTTCTGCTAATGGGCAAGTCCAGAACCAGAGGACATGGTTTAAAAATAAGGGGTAGGCCATTTAGAACAGAGTTGAGAAACTTCTTCACCCAGTGAGTGGTGGATATATGGAATGCTCCACTCCAGAAGGCAGTGGAGGCCAAGTCTCTGGATACTTTCAAGGAAGAGATGTATAGAGCTCCTAAAGATAGTGGAATCAAGGGTTATGGGGATAAGGCAGGAACAAGATACTGATTGTGGATGATCAGCCATGATCATAATGAATGTTGGTACTGGCTCAAAAAAGCCTACTCCAGCACCTATTGTCTATTTTATTTTGAAAATTGGTGAGAGAGAAACTGCCAGAGAGTAACTGAAAATCTAACATCTTGCTCTATAAGAAATTAGAAAACACTCTCTATCAGAGGTACCTTTTCATGTAAAAAGACACTCTGTAGAAGGAAAGAAGACAAACCAGGGAGATCTTCAGCTGGAAGAGTGAAGACACAGAAGAAGATTAAGTTAATGTAATTTTAATAAGTGTCTTATTGGAATAGCATATTTTTTGAGAATTGGAATTAGTAAGTAATTATGGGGCACTTAGATTTGCGACTAGTTTTTGTTTAATGTTCACTATTAGACTAAGAAAATAAATTGATTTTTTTTTCTTTAATAGTGAAATTTGGGAGTTCTCTGTGCTTAACATTTTAACAGTTTACCAGGCGAGGCAAGCTTTTTTGGGTGTTTGGTTTAATTAATGGAGGGGTTTGACCTTTTGCGTCGTGACAGCATACAACCACCTCATGAAGGACAGCACTCTGAAAGCTAGTGCTTCCAATTAAACCTGTTGGACTATAACCTGGTGTTGTGTGATTTTTAACTTTGTACAACCCAGTCCAACACCGGCATCTCCAAATCATATCTAATTTTGAGCACTGAGTGAGTTTGAGAGTGTGTGCATCAAGTGTGCTTGTACATGAGTCAGTGACTATGAACTGTGAGTCCATAAGTGAGTGACAAAGTGTTGAGAAAGTGGATTTGAATGAGAGACAAATACATTCATGCAAACAAATGCCAAATGACTGCAAGCAAGCATAGAATCCATAATTATGACCCCTGACTGAGTAACTGTGATGCTCAGTGAGTGCAAAGGTGTTCTCAGTGAATGGGTGAGAGTGAGAAACAAATAGGCATTCAGTGTGAGAGTACAGGCAAATGCTGATTGAGCGTTAGTCCTGAATGAAAGTGTTGTGTGTATGTGTGATAGATGAATGAGTATACGAATGAGATGACAATGCGAATGAGCCCACAGTAAGTGGATGTGAGCAAATGCCAACTATGCAGTTGTGAGCATGGGTAAGGTTGTGAGTGTGAGTACTGAGTGAATGTGAGTGGGGTTAGGAGATGAGCTAAAAGGTATGTAGCCATGTTCTGTGTAACGTGCAAAAAAAGATGGAGTTTTGAAATTGGATTGGTCAAGCTCCACTGTTTGTGAAGGAAAGAAGATCCCAAGATGGAGAAGAAATGGAACACTTGTTCAAAAGCTTTTAATTCCAGTCAAAGAAAGCAATGTTTCTCATACATTGTTTATGTATTGCTTATTATCATTGTTTTTTAAACATTTTAACAGATTTTAATGCTTTAAAGTCAAACTCTGATTCTGTATCCTGTCAATCCTCATATTGGCACTCATCTCTGTTGCCAAATATAAAACTCCTGATAAAAAAAATTAAGAAATTTCAGTTTAACTCTAGTCCATTGGTCAACAGGACATGATGATTCATAACTTCAGTAAAATTGCAGAATGTGTATACACATTAGCAATTGAATTTGAAATAATGCTGAGTTGGTGGATTTCAGTCATCAAAATGAGGAAGTCACAGATTGCTTGGAATAAGGCAAAGATTTTTAGGTGAATTGTTTGTTTTAAAGAGCATCAGAAGTGATCAAAGTAGAGTCTTGAGCTGGAATGCCAATCACCTGAGCTGTGAACAATACTACCTTCGTATAAAAGGAGTTGAAATAGTTTGTCCGCTCCCCTTGTTATCGGACTGATTTCCACTTATTTTGTCTTTGAGTGCTCATTGGGCTGCATGACATTGTTGCTGCTAATATTTGACCTAATATGCTCTCCTAACACTTCACCCATGACTAGAATTAAACAAGCCATTTGCTAAGGATTTTGACCATACCTAAAAATATATTCACGTTATACTGGAGGGAAAACAAACTTGATGTTTTGAGTCCAGTAAGCTTTCAAACAGTAACTCTGCTTTTTCTTCACAAATTCTGCCAGGTATGCTGAGTTTCTCCAGACATTTCTGTTTTCATTTCATATCTTTAGCATCTGCAGACCTTTGTTTTATTTTGCTCACACATTACTGTTCAGTTGCTACTGGAGGCACAGGAAGTATGCTCTAGCGAAATGTAGCATTATCCATTTCTTATTGAATTCTGTTTAATAAACTGTGAAGCCACACTATCCCTGACAGTTGACTGCCCTAATGGTATGAGCCAGTGGCTTAAAGGGTAAATCTTTCTTTGAGCCGCAGAAGTGCTTGTCAAATTGAATCAATGACTACCCGATAACTGTGTACATAGTATAAAATTGAATGCACTGCAAATGATGAAGACATGCTACCTGAGTGCAGAATGTTACCTAAAATATTGGTAACAATGTTAGACAAAAGTTCATGCAGGGCACTTCGCACAGAATGAAAGATGTTGTCTTGACTTCCATATTTCAGCAAAAGCTGTCAAAATACTAAAGCTTTCTATATTCTGTGTGGTGGTTCCTCTTTTGGCAATTTCTTTGTGACCTGGGGTCTGCAAAATGTCGGTCGTTAGTCTATGGATCAGGTACTTTGGTTGGAATTGATGAGTAGTTAAGTGGCCATGTGTCCTTCCTGACACCAACCTGCCCATTTATCCAGGCTGGGGACTGGCAGTGCTGCACACTGACTTGCTATGCTAGCTGCCTGGTTTTCTATTCTCTCTGAGATAATGTGCATTTTTAAATATGTTGTAAAGACCCAGATATGTGCACGGCAACACTATGGAGTGTGGCTTGCATGTTCCTCTTCTCCCATTTACTTGTACAGCCCCCTGCCCTGCCGAGACTATAAGATGCAGGTTTTGATCTTACTCTGGGTGCATGATGGCCCAGAATAACCATAGGGTTTTATTAAGTTACTTCATGAAGTATAATTACAAGACCAGTCATTGGCCTTCCTGTGTGGAAGAGTGTGGCATCAGATTGTTGACAGCTGAACAAGACCTGTTCATAACTTCAAAGGTTATCCAACATAACCATTCCCAACAATTGTGCTAAATTTATAGACCCACTGATGTTTGCAGTGTGAGCTGTGTCACTCATGCTGATGTCAGCATATATTCTGGGTTTCATCAAGTTTGAGTGCTGAAACCTGGGAAACAATTTGAATACTTCCTATTCCTTTGACTGCTATCCTAATGCTTTGTTCTTTGACTTTTGCTGTAGTATTATTATGGGTACAGCTGAGCTCTCTGCTTAGAGAGTTCAAAGTTGGAAATCAATTCCTTCCTCCACTTTTGCACAAGACTTGACCACAATGCCATTCAATCAACATAGATGGTAGTCATTATATTTTAAGGAGAATTGCACATATGGTGAAGCTTGACTAACAGAAGCTAAATAGGTATTGAGCCACTGAAATATGTCTGGTCGATCATCTGGTCTTAGTATACAATGTTGGTGCCAATTGCTGAATAGCCTGGAGCAGAGACAGCTGATTAGAAGCAAATTTCATGAAGCAATATAAATATTTTTAATCAACTTGTTCAGCAATGTCATGACCTATCTCTGGAACATAACGGGCACTCCTTGCTGAGAGGTACAGGCACTAAAACTGTGCCAGAAGAACCGTTCTTCATGGAACAGTATAAATGGACTTCACACAACCACTTTGACTGAAAGACAAACACATTGATGGTTCAAGGACTGAATGAAATGCCGCAATAGTTTCACGCATGCAACACTAGAAGTTCCTGATGAAGGGCTTTTGCCCAAAACATCAATTCTCCTGCTCCTTGGATGCTGCTTGTCCTGCTGTGCTTTTCCAGCATCACACTCACGGCTCTGGTAGCAACTGCCCAGTGAAGGCTGTAATATCTATATCTGTGGACGGGACTTTGACACCTGAAGGTGCCAGCAAAAATTATCTCGATATAGCTTGGTAGGGTTGGATAGATAAGCATATTAGGAGAAAGTGAGCACTGCAGATGCTGGAGATCAGAGTCAAAACACGTGGTGCTGGAAAAGCACGGCTTGTTTGGGAGCATTCAAGGAGCAGGACAGTTGACGTTTCGAGCATAAGCTCTTCATCAGGAATGTGAGTTGGGGGTGATGCCCAAGGGGGCTGAGAGATAAATGGGAGGGATTTAGGGCTGTGGTGAAGGTTGCTAGGAATGTGATAGGTAGATGAAGATTGGGGTGATGATGCTAGGTCAGAGTGGAGGGTGGAGCAGATAGGTGGAAAGGAAGATGGACAGGTAGGACAGTTCAAGAGACTGGTGCCGAATTGGAAGGTTGGGTCTCAGATAAGGTGGGGAGAGGAGAGATGAGGAAACTGGTGAAATTGACATTGATCCCATGTGGTTGGAGGGCCCTAAGGGGGAAGATGAGGTGTTCTTCCTCCAGGTGTCGGATGGCTAGGATTTAGCAGTGCAGGAGCCCCAGGGCTTGCATGTCCTTGGAGAGTGGGAGGGGAGTTGAAGTGGTCTGCCATGGGGTGATGGGGTTGTTTAGTGTGTGTGTGTCCTAAAGATGTTCTCTGAAATGTTCTGCAAATTAGCATCCTGTCTCCCAAATATAAAGGAGACCACATTGAGAGCAACGGACACAGTAGATGAGGTTTTAAACGTTCAGGAAAATCTCTGCCGGATGTGGAAGGATCCATTGGGGCCTTGGATGGTGGTGAGGGGAGAGGTGTGGGTGCAAGTTTTACATCTTTTGTGGTGGCAGTGGAAGGTGCCAGGAGTAGAGGGTGGGTTGGTGAGGGGAGTGGAGCTAGCGAGGGAGTTGCGGAAGGAATGGTCTCTGCAGAATGCTGAAAGAGGTGGGGAGGGAACTATATCTCTGGTGGTGGGTCTGACTGTAGGTAGTGGAAGTGGTGGAGGATGATGCATCATATCTGGAGGTTGGTGGGATGGAAAGTGAGGACCCCAGGGGGGTTTCTGTCCTTGTTGCGGTTGGAAGGGTGGAGTTCAAGGGTGGAGGTGCGGAAAGTGGAGGGAGATGCATTGGAGATAAGCACGTTGCTGATTTGTTTGAACATATTTCCTGTGGCAGAATTCTGAAGAGGGCCTTCCTCGGGAGCTGTGGATAGTTATAAAGGGACATAATAGGCATCTCAGTGAATCCCTCAGGAGCAGAGGTTGTATCTTTTTGACTCTGCCCCAAAACCCAAAATAGTACTGGATACGAGGCAGATGACCAACCTACTGACCACATTACAGCATCTTCACCTGCATATCCACCATGAATGAGAATTACGAAAGCATTATACATGCATGAACATTTTGAAAAGTGTAACAAAGCACATACATATACTGATTGATTTAACCTTTAGTAAATTAAAGTACTGTGGATTCTGGAAATCTGAAGCTAGCAGAAAATGCTGAAGATACTCAGCAGATATAGCAACATCTGATGAGAGTTGTAGAGTTATTGTTTTGAATAAAATATGACTTCAGAGCCTTTCATAATATTAGACTTTTAGTAATATCGGTCTCAGTACAGTGTGGCTTGTAACACAATAACATAAAAGTTTGGAAAATGAAAGATTATTTATAATTGGTTGAGTATGATGGTTCACAGTTGGTTAACCTCTTAAATTCATGGTGAGTAAATATAACCTGACTATAATTTTAACTCATTCAAGATTCATTTGCTTTGAAAGATTTAATATCAGATCCAATTATACAAAAGTATTTTCAGAATATTGTGAAAGAAAAGCAACAGATACATCTTGAGGATGTTTCACGTGTGAAATGGAAAAAAAACACTAATAATGAATATTTATTTTTAAGATCCCTGTTAAGGTACATTCTTGAATAGAGATCAATGTGGATTATTTATTTATGATTTAATGCTGTTGAATGATTATTGATTATTTATTAATGCTTTCATACTGTTGAATGCTGATAATGACTTAGAAGATGTCCCCAACATTGAGTAACGTTACTAAGAGAATGCAAGAAAAATAGTTAAAGAAGAAATAACTCATGGGAAAATAATATTATTTCCTTTACTGACAAGATTTTATTTGCCTTATCCATCTGACAATTTATCTGACAATCATCAACATTATTTCTATTGGCAGCAGCTTACCTTGAGATTGGCCCATCACTTGATCCTGACTCTGTTAAAATGCTGACTACTCAATTTCCAACTGTAGCCAGATGTTGGCTACAATTGCAAATAATAACCTCTTGTTGGGCATTGTATCCCTCAACCTCAAAACTGCTGACATTATGCCTTCCCAAAATATTCTCGAGCTCTCCATTCTTGCAAGCCAATTCCCTTTCCTCACCAAAGGTTTTGAACTCCTTACTCCCTTCTATCACTGTGATAGCTCAAACTAGTCGTCTTTCACGCTTGACCCTTGCTCAAATTAAAATAAACTTATGTATTGCACAATCGTATTTATTTAATACTACTGAGCTTCTGGCAAGTTTATTTATTGGCCATATAAGTTAAGTTTCATGAAATTATACTAGTCAGAATGTCAGAACAGCACTGTTCAGGCCTCGAAGCTACAGAGAAACTTGTGTTGTACATGTTTGTTTGTCAGGTTAAGGAAATATGGCTTGAAACAAAGAGGCGTAGATATGCACAGAACGTATTAACACTGAAGTCACTTTAATTCAAGACTTGGAGCCGCCGATGTTGGACTGGGGCGTACAAAGCTAAAAATCACATAACACCAGGTTATAGTCCAACAGGTTCAATTGGAAGCACTAGCTTTCAGAGCACTGCTCCTTCAGGTGGTTGTGGAGTATAATTGTGTGCTAGTGCTTCCAATTAAAACTATTGGACCATAACCTGGTGTTGTGTGATTTTTAACTTTAATTCAAGTGTTCCATAGATATTTCACTGAGTATGAAGTGTATCTAATTACAAATGATAAGGATTTGATGCTATTTAAAAGATGAGACTTAAAGTAGCCGTTGCCACTTTATACTTGGAACATCAATGTAACAGCAGTGTCTTGGGAAAAATTCATTGCCAGCTTAAGAAAACTGAATTATTGTGAGATGTTGAAGAAAACTGATAGATGGGAAAATGTGAAGAAATGAAGTGTAACTATTGAGTGCCTATGTGCAATCTAGAAGTTTAAATGCGTGAATGCTCCGTTTTAGCTAGCAGCACAAAACTGGGAGTGAATCCTCAGAATCTTTTGATAATATAGTTCTACATTGGACAAACCTTTTCATTTTAGGCAATTGAAATTCTGGCAAACTAATTACTCTTTGTACAAAGTAAATTGCATTAAGTCACACTGGCCACAATGTTGATAGGGCACTCTCCAAATTATTTTCAAGAGTACGTGAATCAGATTCGGAGATGCCGGTGTTGGACTGGGGTGTACAAAGTTAAAAATCACACAACACCAGGTCATAGTCCAACAGGTTTAATTGGAAGCACACAATACTTCTATTAGTGAGGACTATATTCTTTGGAATACAGAAAGAATAATGGGGGATCTTAGAAATCTATGAAATTCTAACAGGTCTACACAGGATAAACTCAGAAAGGATGTTCCTGATGACTGGGATTCCAGAATTGGAATCAGATAGATTGTCAATATGTACTGGGAAATAGAGGCAAGTATTGCAATTTCCCTTTGGATTGTAGAATAGAAAATCTACTAGGTTCCTGCTGTTGGTGACTGTCTAGCAGCATCTGCTGAAAGGCCACAGGCAGAATTTTGCCACGCTTGTAAAAACATGGACTATGGCAAGATGAGTGGTAGAATCTGATGAAATGTTAATTGAGGCCAGTCTCAATGTCCAGATCAGCTTACTGAAGAAGACTCCTGAGTGGAGACTGTCCAGGGGCTTGTATATGGCACCTCTTCCAGCTGGGTGCCACATGGCACTACCTTGCCTCCCTGTCTCCATTCCCCCTCTCTCATTCTGCCTTTGGGCCTGAGTATCCGTACTAATGGGGTGCTGGTGTTGATAACACTCCAGCTCCTGAAGGTGCTGAGTCTGGCTCCAAAATGGCAGCTGCCCTAACCAGTCCAAGGAGGCAGACAGATAGCTGCAGCCCTAGCTGCATTGCTGCAGCACCTGAGTGATGACTGGCAGTGCATTCCTGCATGTTTGTCTGCCGCTCTTCTCTCTTCATCTGAAGGAAGTCCTCCACAACTGCGGCTACAGAGTTACCTCCTGTTAAGGGCTTAGCAGGAGCCCGGTCTCCAATAGTTCTATTGGTGAGGACGATATTCTTTGGAATACAGAAAGAATAATGGGGGATCTTAGAAATCTATGAAATTCTAACAGGTCTACACAGGATAAACTCAGAAAGGATGTTCCTGATGACTGGGATTCCAGAATCAAGGTTCACAGTCTAAGGATATAGGGTAGACCATTGAAGACTGAGACAAGGAGAAATCTCTTCACCCAGAGAGTGGTGACCCTGTGGAATTCTTTGCCACAGAAACTGGTTGAGACCAAAAACATTGAATGTTTTCAAGAAGGAAATAGATATAGTTCTGAGAGCAAAAGGGATCAAAAGGCATGAGGAGAAAGCAGAAAAAGGGTCACTGAGTTGGATGACCAGTCAAGATCATATTGAACAGCAGAGCAGGCTTGAAGCGCCAAATAGCCTATTCCCACTCCTATTTCGATGTCTACTGTGTTGCTATGTCTGCCAGTGGCCTGTGGCATTTCTCTCTCAACTGATCTGCAGAGTAATCTGTGTGTGGAACTCACCAGCATGCAATCCCATATGATGTGCTCTTATGAATCTCACCAATAATGTCGCCATCTGTTGCAGCTGCTGATGATCCCTCCGTTGTCTTGACACACTCATTTAGAGGTGGGGGTGTTCAAGAAATGTATCTCTGTGGGAGATGGACTGATCCTTGAGAGAATAGGTGCACTGTAAAGACAAGAGAAATAAGATATTGCAGCCATTGGGTTAGCATTGATTATCAATGCATTATAATGACTGTTGTGGTTCTGTTCACCGAGCTGGGAATTTGTGTTGCAGACGTTTCGTCCCCTATATAGGTGCCATCCTCAGTGCTTGGGATCCTCCTGTGATCTTTCCTCCCTTCCGGCATTTGTAGTGGTTTGAATCTGCCGTTTCCGGTTGTCAGTTCCAGCTGTCCGCTGCAGTGGCCGGTATATTGGGTCCAGGTCGATGTGCTTATTGATTGAATCTGTGGATGAGTGCCATGCCTCTAGGAATTCCTTGGCTGTTCAAACAGAGGACAGCCAGGGAATTCCTGGAGGCATGGCATTCATCCACAGATTCAATCAGTAAGCACATCGACCTGGACCCAATATACCGGCCACTGCAGCGGATAGCTGGAACTGACAACCGGAAGCGGCAGATTCAAATCACTACAAATGCTGGAGGGGAGGAAAGATCACAGGAGGCTCCCAAGCACTGAGGATGTCACTTAGACAGGGGATGAAACGTCTGCAACACAAATTCCCAGCTCGGCGAATAGAACCACAACAACGAGCACCCGAGCTACAAATCTTCTCACAAACTTTGAATTATAATGACTGCCTGGTTAATGCCAGCAATGCAGTGCAATGAAGAGTGTTATTTACTTGGGTGTCGGGACATGGATATCTCTGCAACCCCACAGGAGTGGTCTCTGACTTCTATTCCAAGGACAGTTATGCCTTCCTCAAAAGAGGTGAGGATTCAGATATCTAGCACTTATTAATTATCTGCATCACTCCATCCTATTATGAGGTGGCCTTCTGCTGTAATGACATCAAAGTGGTGAATAGGTAAACCAGAGTGGGTGGCACAGGTGTTACAGCTGGTATGTATGGGAGCTAAGGTGTTTCACAGGAGTGAGGAGGAGCATGGAGGTTAGTCGTGTGGAAGGAAAGGGAGAATAATCAGAATGAGCAAGGTATGGTGTTCTATGCATCAGTGGGGGGTCTAAGCATAAGCATTGGTGAGGGATGGGTGCAGTGGCACAGATAGTGTGAGGCAGCAGAGATCAAAGCTTGCACCTAACCCGAGAGGTCATTGCCTTCCTTCCTGCAGCACAAGGCCCAGTGTTCTGTACCCTGGAGATGGTACTGGCCCTCATCAATCAGGTTGGCATTGTCTGGTGGCGTGTTGGCTTCTGCTGGCCCTCTCAGAAGGGGTCTTCCCTACTCTTGACCACCCCATCCTCAGAAATGTCCAGGTCCCTCTCAGAGAAGTCTGGTGCCAACTCCCCTTCTCGGACGTCTTTCCTCACTCCATCCATTACCGCGTCGGGCAGGTTCCTAAAGGTATCGCTCCTGCATGGCACACTGGGCTTTGGAAGGTGTAGCCACAAGGGATGCAGGTCTTAGGGAGGGCATCCGCTAAACAGTGAGTTGGTCCAGGAATGGCTCATGGTAAGATAGGGCAGAAAACGGATGCGATTGAAGGGCTGAATTGCCAAATAATACAGCGGATGTTGTAATGTGTGATGGTAAAACCTGTTTGGCCTTGTTATGGGAATCATGCCACCAAACTCGACATGTCTGTAATTTGTGGAAAAAAACATAAGGTTCAGCCTCATTTTGTTGCAGTGGAACAAAATGAATTCAATCTTAAACCCATTTATGATCAACTAGTCTGATAAGCGCCAGGAAATGGATTTATTATCAGACATGGTTATATGAATAGAAGACTGGAAGTTGTTCAATGCTTAAAGCAGCAAATGTCATTTCTGAATTAATGACGTCCTAAAGCATGGTGGAAGGTTGATGAGGTAAAACAATATATTACTTCAGCTGTTAAAGAATTCAGAATTTACTGACTGTACAAAAGTTCAGACAGCAAAGTGTATTTTTTTCAAGATTTGTTTCCCATCCATAATTGCCATTTTGCTGCCATTGAGAAGGTGGTAAGGAGTTGCCTTCTAGTCCAGAAGGATCGGTAAACTCACAGTGCTGTTATCAAAGGAGTTCCCAGTTTTTGATTGAGTAATAATGAAGGAACAGTGAAGTAGTGGCAAGAGAGATGGTGTGTGGCTTAGAATGGAACTTGCAGCTGGTAGTATTGCCGTGCGTCTGGTTTAGATGGAGTTGCCCATTGGGCATTGCTGCAGTGCATCTTGAAGATGCTACATACTGTCGCCACTTTGCATCAGTCATGAAGGGAATGAATGTTGAAGGTTGTGGCTGTGATGGTAATCTGCTTTGTCTGGATAGCTGAGCTTATTGAGTGTTGTTGAAGCTGAATTCGTCCAGGGAACTTGAGAGTATTCCATCACACTCCTGGTGTGTGCCTTGTAGGTGATGACAGACATTGGTGAATCATAAGATCAGTTTCTTTTCATAGATTTCCTAGCCTTTGACCGGCTCTTGTCGTCACAGTATTTATTTATGACTGATCCAGTTTTGTTTCTCATCAATGGATGTTAATAGTAGGGGATTCAACAATGTTAATCATGGAATCTTAACAGTGCAAAAAGAGTCCATATGGCCCACCAAGTCTGCACCGACCCTCCAAAGGGCATTCCATCAGATGCACTCCTATCCCTCTAATCTCACATTTACCATGGTTAATCCACCTAGCCTGCACAATCCTGGATGACACTGGACAAATTAGCATGGCCAATCCATCTAACTTGCACATCTTTGGACTGTGGAAAGAAACCAGAGTATCTGATGAAAACTCATGCAGATATAGGGACATTGTGCAAATACCACACAGACAGTTGCCCATGGGTGGAATCAAACCTGGGTCCACAAACCAAACTTCACACAGTTACCTATGGGTGGAATCGAACCTGGGTCCCTGGTGCTGTGAAGTAGCAGAGTTTACCACTGTGCCACTTTACTGCCATCTGTAATACTATGGAGCGTCAAATGATGAAGCTTAGATTCTCATTTGTTGGACAGGGTCATTGTCTAGCACTTGTTTTGCGTAAATGCTACCTGTTGCATGTCAGCCCATGTCTGGATATGGTTTCCTGTACATTGGGTGGAGTGGATAGGTGAGAAGGTAAATGGAAAGGTAGGACAAGTAAAGAGCGTAGCGCCAAATTGGAGGGTTGGATCTGGGATGAGGTGGGGGAAGGGGAGATTTGGAAACTAGTGAAGTCACTGTTAAAGCTGTGTGGTTGAAGGGGAGACAGGATGCTAACTCGAGGAGCATTTCAGGAAACCTCTCTGGGACATGCGCACCAAACAACCTCACTATCCCGTGGCTGACCACTTCAACAGCTCCCTCCCACTCCTCCAAGGGCATGCAAGTCCTGGCTCTCCTCCAACTCCAAATCCAAGCCACTTGACAACTGGAGGAAGAACACCTCATCTTCCACTTTGAGACCCTTCAACCACAAGGCATCAACATTGACCTCACTAGTTTCCAAATCTCTCCTCCCCCCACCTTATCCCAGATCCAACCCTCCACTCGGCACCACCTTCTTGACCTGTCCTACCTGTCCATCTTCCTTCCCACCTATCTGCTCCACCCTCCCCATCGACCTACCACAAACAGACTCCCCCATCTGCATCCACCTATCGCTTTCCCAGCTACCTTTCCCCATCCCCACTCCCAACCCCCTATTTATCTCTCAGCCCTCTTCCCAGTCCACATTCCTGATGAAGGGCTTATGCCCGAAACGTTGACTCTCCTGCTCCTCAGCTGCCTGGCCGGCTGTGCTTTTCCAACACCACACTTTTTGACTATTGTCCATATTGTGGCTTATGGACACAGGACGTCCCAATATCAGAGAGGCCATGATTTTGTTATTTGATGCTGATTTGAAAAATCAACAGTCAGAGATCATTCAGCATTTTTACAGATGGAAGGTTGTCTATAATTATGAGTCATGTGAGTGATTAACGAATGTGCCTTTTGTCATAGGATTTGATAGATACTTCAAGAGTCGGACCCTGGAGAATAACAGAAGGAACATTTGGTTTGCAGAGTTTTGGGAAGCGAATTTCAAGTGTAAGCTGAGTCGACACGGATTTAAACGAGGGAGTCATGTTAAAAAATGTACAGGTATTGTGTGATCGTTAAACTTTATTTATAAAGTGCTAACTTTTCATACTTCTTGATTTCAGATGTTATCCACAATCACCCTTGCATAAACAGTTTGTTCCAATTAAATAAAATGGACAGTTAGTGGTAAATTATTCAGCATTTAGTATTGAGAGAGAATTATTGTCAAGAAAATGTATGATTTATCTGAAAATAATTCCCAATGACTTACCCGGAATGACAATTGCTGCTCCTCTGTGTTTAAGGCTTTGTTTCAACTTTACTATAAATCAATATTTCTCTCTACAATAGTGTAAGCATGTAATTGTTTGATCAGTGAAATGATTTGTGACCTAAATGCTGTGCAAATGACATTTTTTTTTAAAAGATTGATTTATTAAACAAATTAAGATTCAGAACAATCTTTACTGTGAGTGTTTCAAATTGCTGTATAATTACTGCATTGACGACCACCAACTATAAAATGCCTTCGGATATTTTGCTAGGTTAATGATATTGAGTTGTGAACCATTTGAAACATAAATTTGAATGTTGTATTTTTAATCTAGTCAATCCTGTTTAAAAAAAAATCTCTCAGCCATTTGTGTAAAATAAATCAACATATACGCATCAGAGGTTTATTACATTTTTAGCCTTGAATGAAATAAATGGTTTAAGGCAGAAGACAAAAAAAAATCATGCAATTATATGAGGTGTTCATGCAATAAAAGAAATGATTGAAATCTAAAAAATGTCCAGAAATTGAAAGAAACCAAGTTGATGAGCATTTGTAAAGAGAATTTAATGCTTTGCACATGATTCATTACACAGGATAAATTCAAAATCAATGATTTATCAATAAGGTTTGTATTTTCGGGAAATCCCCAGAAATTTGGCTAAAATAGAATTTCTTGTCTGAAATAAAAACAAAGCGAGGAAATCTATTTCCAGATCTTTGCCAGGCATAAAACTATTGACTAGTTTTGATAAATTCCTGTACACTGCTTCAATATAAATGCAACAAACCGTTTGTCTTTAATGAATGTTACTGACCGGCTGAACAACTTTTGGAATTGGGAAACAAATTTCTTCAATTTTAATGCTGCAAAAATTGATCAATGTCATGCTGTCATGTTGTTGAAATAACAGAATTAATCATTGGAATAAGAAAAGCTGTCAGTGTTAACATTGATATTAAATAGATTCTTTGAGTGGAAAAACTGACATGCACACATATGGTTCTGCATGTCTTCTGTATGATTCAGTGCTGATAAACCCAAGTCATGTCTGATGTTACATGCCCAATGAAGTAGTGAAGTTAATGTTTCAGAACAGTGCAATAATGCACGCTTTAATAGTTTTTCTCTCATACATGTTACATACATTACTATTGACAATTACAGTACTATGAGGTTATGATAGAATATGCACTTTTAAAGATGAAATGCTTAAGGATAGAAAAAAGATCAGTCCCATCAACTTGTTACTTTGTATAATATCCTTGAAGCCCTCTTTCATCAGTTGTTGTACTAACATAGTGCTTGAAGCAAGCTTGCCCGATTAAGGAAACGGGAAAATTAGTGAAAGTCTATGGGACCCATCAAGAAGTTAACCTTAAACTTAGCCTTTACAGTTCTGGGTTCACATAAGACTGAAAGCAAACTGGACTGAACTTCACCAGCCTTATTGGGACAAGCCGGGAGGTGGGAGGACGTTGAGTGATGTGTCTAATGTGTAGGATTCTGGTTTGTAAGCAGTTATTTTCTGATTTGTAAGTGGTTCAAATCACCCCAGACCCCTGGTCCTAGGTGCTGGACTTATTTAGGATCAGTAGACAGGTGTTTCAGGGCAAAAGACAATACAAAAATAAGTGTAACACAAAAATGGGTAAATGCAATTAACAGGGAAATTGACACAATCAACTGTACAGAGAACAGGAAAACTATTAGCTAGATGAAACACGATTATAACCTAAAAAAACAACAGTTTTAATCATAGGATTGTTCGTCAGATTTCCTACTTTGGAGTCCCAATGCACTGTCACCACCTGCCTTCACCTTCCTGATAGCTAGGTCGGAACTTTGAAATCTTGAGAGTTTCAGTTCACTCCTAAGGAACCTCTGGTTTTAAACTGAGCTGGTTGCTGAGGTTCTTCCTAACAGTTTTCTTGGTTCAGTGCAGGCCTGTGTTTGATAGCTTTTGTTTGGGAAGTCTTGGTTGACTTCCCCATCTAGGATGTCTTTGTTCCGATGAGGCCCTTAGTTTGGCTTCCCTGTTCTTGGTTCTTTGTTCATCCTTTGTGGTTCTTGGTTCCAAAGTGCTTGTTGATCCTGGAAGCCTATGAGGAAGCTGTTTGTGCAGAAGCTTGCTGTTGAAAAAGGCTCTCTCAGGGATAGCAGTCATGCAGACAGGCCTCTTATCTCCCCTCAAATCTGTGGTTTTCTTTAAGCTCTTGATGTTCTCTTCTGAAGTTAGTTGGCCTTCCGATGATTTGACTATGTGTGTATGGGTTTTGATTGAACTTTAATGCTTGTCATCTCTGTGAATGGATTTCCATTGAAGTTCAATGCCTGGTACCTCTGTAGCCCCATACTGACTCTGTTGGGCAGTCTAAGGTGTAAAAACTGTCTTAGGCTAGAGTCTGTTAAGTTTGGTTGATTGGTATTTTAGAGAGGAGATCGAAATTGGAATTCCAGGCTAAACAATGGTTCCCAACAGCCATCTCTGTGTTTGTATACTTTCCCTGGAGCTCAATCCAGTTGTCCCCTTGATTTTTAAAAGTTATGAAAAGCCAGGGTTTTACCCAGTGATTTAGATGATGGGGATTTTTGCTTGATCCTACAAATGTCATCTCACTGCCATGCTGTTTTGCCAGACTAGACCCCAGTTCAAAACCAAACATGTAAGCGTTAACATTTAGACAACTGGTCCATCCCTGTTATTGGTCAAAATGTGTGCACTGGAAAAGCACAGCAGGTCAGGCAGCATCTGCTGTGTTTTTCTTGTGCCACACTTTTCTTCTCTCTGGCATCTGCAGTACTCACTTTCTCCTGTCCTTATTATGGTCCAATGAAATGTTGGCATATGGTTTGGGAGTATGAACAATGTAGGAAGTTGAATTCCACTAAAATTGTAGAATTATGGCCCTTTTTGTGCCCAATGTTGGAATACAAATTGTCATCTTTACTATTTTGGTGAAAAATGATTTTTCTTACATTCCTAATTTTACATGTTATGTTGCCCTGTGGTTAACATATTAACGATTTTCCTGGATCAATACTGTCAAGTTCATCTTAAAACCTTTCTGTAGCTCATCTCCAACGTCTCTTCAAATTTTCAAAACTTGCCTAAGATCTACAATTATCATTTCTTACCTCTGCATCCTCAGAGTGGCAATAATATCCAATGATTCAGTCATAGAATTGCACAAAGCATTCCAGATGGGGTCTGTGAAACACCTTGCAAAGCAACAACACAGCTTCATCTGATTTGCATTCAATCCATTATCTCTTCACTTCAATACAGTATTTATATTTTTACTGCAGCTGAGCATTTTCCTGATGCTCTTCTAGATCTTTTCATTATTGAAGATCTTATCCTAATTGACATTTATCCACTTAGCATTTATATATAGATATAGTTATTTCTTTGCTGCCATGACTTCATTCATCCACTGTGTATTGTGAATAATCCAGATACAATATTTTCCCTTATTATATGAATCAAATTTTGTATGCAATGCTGAATATGAAAATACCAATACTGATGAATGCAGTGCTAACTACATATTTTAAAAAAAGACAGAATAGTCATTGAAAGCTATTTTTGTGTGTCAAAGCAGATCTTTTTCAAGCTAAGGTGCACTTTATTGGACAGAAATTAAGCTAATTCATCTTGGGCATTTTGTCTTTGCAGGCCTTACGGGAATAAAAATTAGCTGCACTTAGCAGTCGAAAATATAACGTAGTGCAATAGTACATGCAATAACATTGTGAATATTTTATCATCCAGCTGATCACAGGCAGCTTCATAAATCACCCATTACCTTATAACAGTTCAAGATCAGCATCCATCGCGTCCCGGTTCAGTTTCAGCAAATATACCAAAAAAGTTTCCATAGAGCCTCTGATAAACTATAGCTCTAAGAAATCCAAGGTATTTATTCCAAGGCAAACCAGCCTTCTTGATCAGAACCCCATCCACATCCATTTTGCTCATGCTCCATTACCCTATTCTTGATGAAAAAAGGTGCAAGTTATGTGCAAGTTATTTTTGCCAACGTTGCACAAAGGTCTGAATTTTCAGATACACAAGTTAAAGTCTCAACATTAATGTGATATGAGTTTCATTGCCAATGTATTGCCAGCTATTTAGGCCATATGTCCAAATAATTGATGGACTATGTCAAGCCTAGGCTTTAAAATCTCAGATCACAATGTCAACCATTAGATATTTTATGTTTATTATCTTGTGTACACAATGCATCACACTGAGAGTCTGACTGATAATTATGTTTGTTTTTAAACATAATTCTTATTATAGTCAGAATTATTCCAATTAATGTTGCCCAATAGCAGGATGACACCTAATGTTGGACATGGTAATCTGAAACTTGCAAGAATAAGCACAATTAGCATGCTGTCTACTGGGAATGTTCAAAGGGTGTGTTGTTTGATGCAGTCCTTGATTAGTTCCTTGTCCAGAACTCACCTTGATTGATAGGGTTAATGTCGACTTGGGCAGGGAGGACTCAAAGGCAGGTCATTAGAGCAGGTACAGGTCACACATCTGCAGGCAAGGAGTAGAATATGTCCTGATTCTGCAGGCTGTTGTCTGGAGAGAGGTAAACGAAGCAGTATTTTGATGAGTATCAATCTCCAAAAGCCCTCCTCCTCCTCCTTAAGTTATCAGGTTTTCTGAGCTGTGGAAAGCACAGCCAGCCAGAGTTAAATTGGCAAAACAAGTTTATTCTGATGCTACCAGCTTCATTAAAATATCTGCTAGGGGTCGAGTGCTTACACGTTCCTTGGCCCATCTCCATTAAACCTGGAATTGGATTGATGGAAGATGGAACAAAAACAGAAATTGCTGGAACAAACTCAGCAGGTTTGGCAGCTGGAGAGAAAGCACATTTAATGTTTCGAGTACAGTGACTCCTCTTCAGAACTGAGCATCCACTGTTCTTTTGGATTTTATTTTCATCGAAGATGGGTTGGGTTTGAGATTTTAAAATGTTTATTCTCTGACCAGGCTTCAGCCCATCATTTTCAGATGTTAAATAACTGGTCTTTGACTTCATAGTTAAACGTTTTCTAAAATCCAGGTGTCAGAATGTCAACTTACATCTTTCAAGCTCAAATGTAAAAAATATATTCAAACATTACTGAAAATATTTTTTCATATAATGTAGCTCCATATACTTTCCAGAAAGCTTGCTTAAAGTACTTTGTTTTCATTTAGTCTCTGTTTATATACCATCAAACAGTTGTGCAGTTTTATTGAAAAGGTAGAAAACAGCAGAACAAGTCTAATAGGTTAACATTGTCCTGAAGGCATTTTGTTTAAATCTCTGTATACAGAGTTAATCTCATTGTGAGATTACTGCTGTGAGATTTAGCCTGGAGATACAATTGACTTGAGATGAGTATAAAACTATTGCCTCTTTGCTTCATTTTTGAGCTGTTGATCGGTTGAATGTTCCAGACACAAGCCAAATGCCATCTTTGAAATTAAAAGCTTTAAGAAAGCCCAAGTGGCCAACATATTACCTCATACTTCTAAGATTGCTTTTTGAGTTCCAAAGGATCTTATTTAAGTTGGTGTATCTGGTACAGCTTAACATTTCAATTGTCCTTGTGAACTCGACCTCATTCAAAAAGAAGTGTGCCTGACTGTGTGTCTAAACTAAATATCCAGAGCATGAAATCATGTTGAAGATTTCCCATTGTAGGAAAGTACATCAACAAAGGAACTGCAAGGTTTGTGAAGGTTTGTAGCCCAGGTTGAGGTTTAGGATGTAGCGAGCAAATCTACACCCTAAACAAAGGAACTAGACAATCTTAATTCCAAAATAAAAACAAAGAATTGTGGATGCTGGAAATCAGAAATAAAAATAGCAATTGATCTAAAAGCTCAGCAGATCTGGCAGCATCAGTGGAGAAAAGCAGAGTTTGTGTCCTGGGTCCAGTGACCCTTCATCAGAAGACTTTTTCCATTAATGTAGCAAAGATAAATGTAAATATTCATAATAAGGTTAACTGTGCAGGTAGAATCATTTTAGCCTGTTTTTCATTCCTGAAGCCCACAACTCTCTTAAATGACACTGAAATTTGGACATCGTTGAAGATTTTTAGTGTCAGTTAACTTACAATGCAGTGTTTTTCGTGTATGAGCCGGTGAGGAGTTAGGGTAATGTATTTCAGAGAAAAGGAACTGAATGTTCTTTGCAATAGCTTTTTGGTAGTATTATATTTTAAATCAATTATGGAACTTTAACCAGTGTACCTACTTCAATGTGTTTGGTTGTTTGAATTAAAATGTAAAACAATTTTTCAAATATGTGTACTTGCATATGTATTTTATAAACATTCCATAAAATGGAGGAGAATTTTACACCGCTCTGATCCAGTACTCGTATATTCTAAAACTTTGTAAACTTTGTTGATGCAGAGTGGGGGCAGCAAAACTGGAAAAAGACACAGAAACGAGCCAACTGTTTTTGATTTGGAGACACTGGTGTTGGACTGGGGTGTACAAAGTTTTAAATCACACAAAACCAGGTTACAGTCCAACAGGATAATTTGGAAGCACTAGCTTTCAGACTGCCGCTCCTTCATCAGGTGGTTATCATCTGATGAAGGAGCAGCACTCCGAAAGCTAGTGTTTCAAAATAAACCTGTTGGACTATAAGCTGGTGTTGTGTGGTTTTCAACTATTTTTGATACTTTTGTTTTGACTTGATCACTTTTTCCAGTGAACACTTTCAATTGCATTAATTAATCCATCATTGTACAGTCTCTCAGCTTAATTCTAAAGAAAGGGTGGTAGTTTTCCAGATGTAGATGGATCCTCTACTTATGTCAGAGATGCATAATCTATATATTTGTGGTTGGCAAAGCAGATTGTCATAACGATGATTGTATTTTCTGATTTACTGAAGAATTTGTACCTTGTATCTAAGATGGTGTCTTGTAAACATTTCATTGCACTCATTTGAGTACGTGACAATATGCTAATTCTGTTGTAATTCAATTAAATATGATCCATTGATAATCATTCTAATTTGTGCATCGCCAGCAAATCTCACCACTACTGGAAGTGGGTCTTCCAGGCAGGATAATTTGTAAGAGGTCATATCCATGCAGATTTTATTATTCAAGAGATTCTGAAATAATTGTTTAAGTGGATACATTTAGGAATGATTGTTTTTTGATGTGTCACTTGAGACAAAGCCTCTCTAGCATTCATTTTGCAGAGGAACAAAATCGAGGTAGCTCCTCCGTAATATGGTGCTGCTGTTTAATTTATTGCAACATATCATTGTTTTGTGTTCTGATAATGTGCCAGGTTTTTTGGTACTCTTATTCAAACTAATTAGATTAGATTACTTACAGTGTGGAAACAGGCCCTTCGGCCCAACAAGTCCACACC
>NC_057735.1:29643546-29644370 GCF_004010195.1 Chiloscyllium plagiosum
ACTGTGGGAGGAAACCGGAGCACCCGGAGGAAACCCACGCAGACACGGGGAGAACGTGCAAACTCCACACAGTCAGTCGCCTGAGGCAGGAATTGAACCTGGGTCTCTGGCGCTGTGAGGCAGCAGTGCTAACCACTGTGCCACCCTGCCGCCCACAATGTGATGTGATGATTGAAGCTGAAGCTGAAGCTATGTAGTGTCTGATGACACCATAGTTAGGTTTAGTAAAAAATCTCAATGTTGGACACTGTTTAATATGTGACGTTATTTAGAAACGTTACCAGCACCAATTTCTTTTGTGGATTATATACAATGAATATGTGACCTCAGTCTCATGATATTTACAGTGTTTGCTGACTGGTTGTGAGAAATGGACTGTGAGACCAGTTAGAGTCATAGAATCATAGAGATGTACAGCATGGAAACAGACGGTCAAACCCGTCCAGGCCAACCAGATATCCCAACCCAATCTAGTCCCACCTTTCAGCACCCAGTCCATATCCCTCCAAACCTTTCCTATTCATATACCCATCCAAATGTCTCTGAAATGTTGCAATTGTACCAGCCTCCGCCACTTCCTCTGGCAGCTCATTCTATACACCTACCACACTCTGCGTGAAAAGGTTGCCCCTTAAGTCTCTTTTATATCTTTCCCCTCTCACCGTAAACCTATGCCCTCTAGTTCTGGACTCCCCGACCCCAGGGAAAAGACTTTGCCTATTTACCCTATCCATGCCCCTCATAATTTTGTAAACCTCTATAAGGTCACCCCTCAGCCTCCGACACTCCAGGAAAAACAGCCCCAGCCTGTTCAGCCTCTCCCT
>NC_057735.1:29644540-29684629 GCF_004010195.1 Chiloscyllium plagiosum
TAAGATTTGCTTTCCCAAAATGCAGCACCTCGCATTTATCTGAATTAAACTCCATCTGCCACTTCTCTGCCCATTGGCCCATCTGGTCCAGATCCTGTTGTAATCTGAGGTAATCCTCTTCGCTGTCCACTACACCTCCAATTTTGATGTCATCTGCAAACTTACTAACTGTACCTCTTATGCTCGCGTCCAAATCATTTATGTAAATGACAAAAGTAGAGGCCCCAGCACCGGTCCTTGTGGCACTCCACTGGTCACAGGCCTCCACCGCACCCTCTGTCTTCTACTTTTGAGCCAGTTCTGTATCCAAATGGCTAGATCTCACTGTACTCCGTGGGATCTAACCTTGCTAATCAGTCTCACATGGGAAACCTTGTCGAACTCCTTACTGAAGTCCATATAGATCACATGTTCCACTCTGCTCTCATCAATCTTCTTTGTTACTTCTTCAAAAAACTCAATCAAGTTTGTGAGACATGATTTCCCATGCACAAAGCCATGTTGACTATCCTGAATCAGTCCTTGCCTTTTCAAATAAATGTACATCTTGGGTCTCAGGATTCCCTCCAACAACTTGCTCACCACCGACGTCAGGCTCACTGGCCTATAGTTCCCTGGCTTGTCCTTACCACCCTTTTTAAACAGTGGCACCATGTTAGCCGACCTCCAGTTTTCCGGCACCCCGCCTGTGACTATCGATGATACAAATATCTCAGCAAGAGGCCCAGCAATCACTTCTCTAGCTTCCCACAGAGTTATTGTGTACACCTGATCAGGCCCTGGGGATTTAACCACTTTTATGTGTTTCAAGACATCCAGCACTTCCTCCTCTGTAATATTTACACTTTGCAAGATGTCACCATCTATATCCCTACAGTCTATATCTTCCATATCCTTTTCCACAGTAAATACTGATGCAAAATACTCATGTAGTATCTCCCCCATTTTCTGCGGCTCCACACAAAGGCCGTCTTGCTGATCTTTGAGGGGCCCTATTCTCTCCCTACTTACCCTTTTGTCCTTAATGCATTTGTAAAAACCCTTTGGATTCTCCTTAATTCTATTTGCCAAAGCTATCTCATGTCCCCTTTTTGCCCTCCTGATTTCCCTCTTAAGTGTACTCCGACTTCCTTTCTGCTCTTTTAAGGTTTCACTTGATTTATCCTGTCTATACCTGACATATGCTTCCTTTGTTTTCTTTACCAAACCCTCAATTTCTTTAGTCATCCAGCATTCCCTATACCTACCAGCCTTCCCTTTCACCCTGACAGGAATATACTTTCTCTGGATTCTTGTTATCTCATTTCTGAAGGCTCCCTATTTTCTAGCCGTCCCTTTACCTGCAAACATCTGCCTCCAATCAGCTTTTGAAAGTTCTTCTAGGAGAAAGTGAGGAATGCAGATGCTGGAGATCAGAGCTGAATATGTGTTGCTGGAAAAGCGCAGCAGGTCAGGCAGCATCCAAGGAGCAGGAGAATCGACGTTTCGGGCATGAGCCCTTCTTCAGGAATGAGGAAATTCGTCATTCCTGAAGAAGGGCTCATGCCCAAAAATTTGAATTTCCTGTTCCTTGAATGCTGCCTGACCTGCTGCGCTTTTCCAGCAACACATTTTCAGTTTTGAAAGTTCTTGCCTAATACCGTCAAAATTGGGCTTTCTCCAATTTAGAACTTCAACTTTTAGATCTGGTCTATCCTTTTCCTTCATTATTTTAAGTCTAATAGAATTATGATCACTGGCCCCAAAGTGCTCCCCCACTGACACCTCAGTCACCTGCCCTGTCTTATTTCTCAAGAGTAGGTCAAGTTTTGCACCTTCTCTTGTAGGTACGTCCACATACTGAATCAGAAAATTGTCTTGTCCACACTTAACAAATTCCTCTCCATCTAAACGCTTAACACAATGGCAGTCCCAGTCTATGTTTAGAAAGTTAAAATCCCCTACCATAACCACCCTATTTTTCTTACAGGTAGCTGACATCTCCTTACAAATTTGTTTCTCAATTTCCCTCTGACTGTTAGGGGGTCTATAATACAATCCCAATAAGGTTATCATCCCTGTCTTATTTCTCCGTTCCACCCAAATAACTTCCCTGGATGTATTTCCGGGAATATCCTCCCTCAGCACAGCTGTAATACTATCCCTTATCAAAAATGCCACTCCCCCTTCCTCTCTTGCCTCCCTTTCTATCCTTCCTGTAGCAATTGTATCCTGGAACATTAATCTGCCAGTCCTGCCCATCCCTGAACCATGTTTCTGTAATTGCTATGCTATCCCAGTCCCATATTCCGAACCATGCCCTGAGTTAATCTGCCTTCCCTGTTATGCCCCTTGCATTGAAATAAATGCAGTTTAATTTCTTCGTCCTACCTTGTCCCTGCCTGCCCTGACTGTTTGACTTGCTTCTGTTCTCAACTGTACCAGTCTCAGATTGATGTCTTTCCTTCACTACGTCCCTGCGCACCCCCCACCCTGGCCACACACACACACACACACACACACTTTACTAGTTTAAATCCTCCCTGCCAGTATATTAGTCCCCTTCCAATTCAGGTGCAATCCGTCCTTCTTGTACAGGTCACTTCTACCCCAAAAGAGATTCCAATGATCCAAAAATGTGAATCCCTCCCCCATACAGCAGCTCCTCAGCCATGCATTCATCTGCTCTATCCTCCTATTCCTGCCCTCACTAGCTTGTAGCACTGGGAGTAATCCAGATATTACTACTCTCGAGGACCTCCTTTTTAAATTTCTGCCTAACTCTCTGTAATCTCCCTTCAGAATCTCAACCTTTTCCCTTCCTATGTCGTTGGTTCGAATGTGTACAATGACCTCTTGCTGGCCCCTCTCCCCAGTGAGGACATTCTGCACCCTCTCTGAGACATCCTTGATCCTGGCACCAGGGAAGCAACACACCATTCTGCTTTTTCGCTGCTGGCCACAGAAATGTCTGTCTGTGCCTCAAACTAGAGAATCCCCTGACACAATTGATCTCTTGGAACCCGACGTACCCCTCGATGCATTAGAGCCAGTCTCAACACCAGAAACTTAGCTGTTCGTGCTATATTCCCCTGAGAATCCATCACCCCCTACATTTTCCAAAACAGCATACCTGTTTGAAACGGGTATATGCACAAAAGGCTCCTGCACTATCTGCCTACCTCTTACCTTTCCTGGAGTTAACCCATCCATGTGACTGTATCTGAGACTTTCCCCCCTTCCTATAACTGCCATCCATCACATACTGTTGTTGTTGCAAATTCCTCATCGCTTCTATCTGTCTCTCCAACCAATCCATTCGATCTGATAAGATTTGCAGCCAGCAGCCTTTATGGCAGATGTAATCCGCAGTAACCCTTAAACTCTCTTTAATCTCCCACATCTGACAGGAAGTACATATCACTCTCATAATGGCCATTTTTGCTCCTTCACAATCTACAGACCCAGAAAATAACACTGTTTTATTCCTCTACAAACACTGCCCCAGGTTAAATTAATAATTATGGCTTAAGTTTAATCAAGAGACATATCTCCAAAAACATACATTCAAGAAAAAAACTACTCTACTCACTACTGCAGATTCTCTGCAGCCCACACTTAAAACAACGATTAACTTATCTGATTCTATGCTGTCAACTTCACCCAACAGTTCCACCAAGATTAGTTGTGAATTTCACTTTTTTGATAATTTTCCCAGATGCACTCTGATGTCCAGCGATACACGAATTCAAACATCAAAGGCAGTAACTGTGCAGGTTCTCTCTCTCTCTCTCCTGCACTGACCTCACCATGTGCTTCCTTTGTCTGTTCTTCTCCCTTTTAAAACTGCTGTTGTTTTGACTTTTTTTTTGCCAAAGTTCCAAAACAATGCAACAGCTTATAAAACAGTAATTGCTGCTCCTAGAATTCAAGGAAATCACCTCCAGCATCTAAAATTCCTCAAAAAAGGAGCAGCTGTTACAGCCAGAAATTTTTCCCATCCTCCATTTTGGATTAAACATATTCTATGTAGTTTTAAGAGAAATGGATCTTTCATATATCGACTGAACATTCATTGTCTCAGACATAGCAGAACAGTTCAAAATGGGATTTTAACTCTCAGATGAAAAGCAGGAAAGGGTTAGAGGGAATGGTAACTGAACAGACTTGGAAAACTAAATGTCGATCCTCCTGTTCCTTGGATGCTGCCTGACCTGCTGCGCTTTTCCAGCAACACATTTTCAGCTTGGAAAACTAATACCGCCATAAATGTCCATTTTTAATTATGGTGGACTTGAGGTTCTCAGAGTAATAGAGGTGGTCTATGATTATACTATACAAATGAGGCTTTGTCCCTCATATTGTCACCGGCACTACAAAGTGATGTTTTCTCGGTAATTTGTCAAGGCTAAAGGAAAGTGATAGTAAGGAGGTCCAGCAACTACTTTTAGTATGGTTTGTCCTGGGGAACACACTAAAGCTTGGAGCAGCTGGTGCCAAAGTGCAGTGGGGTAGTCCATCATCTAAATGTTTCTGCCAAAGTTAAATGAGTGTCCGTTCAGTTATCACTTCCCTCCCCTGGGAATATATATAAATATATATAAATATAGTCTTGTACAAGTAAGAAATGCCTTCGGTTTGTTTGTTGGATAGAGTCAAACTCCAACGTTTGCTTTTTCTTCGTGTGCTACTGTACATAACTGAACTGCTTTAGTGCCTATGTATATGAAGATAGCTTTATGAATAAAGTATATGTTTGAAATTTTAAAAGACCTAATTCTAGCATTGTTTGTGGGTCAAGAGGAGCCAGAGTGCTTACCCAGTCTCTCAAACAAACTTTTCATCACAACCAACAATCATCCTCTTCAATTCAGTCATGTTTCCTGGTTCCTTCTAATTAAAGGACTGACTTCCTAGTACCATTTGCCATTAACCTCTTCCAAAAACCAAACAATTTTATTTCCCAGACCCTACTCCAATGCAATTAATTATGCAACCCCCATCAACTCCCAATCTTTATCTTTTGATGAAGTTTGTCTTCAGTAGTTCCTGCCTACATCCTACCATCGCTAGCTTCACTGCCTGCTGACCTCCAATTCAGGGAGATAGCTGATCAATAAAATTAGTAAAACTGAAAATGCAGTCCTGCTGTTAAAGAGGACCCTCGGCTTTCACAGAATTTCCAGATTTCACTGCTACAAATACCCCTCTGCCTTCACTCAAACCCTTATGAATGGGACCACATTTTAATTTTGTTTGCAACTCATCAAATGATTAACGAAGATGCTTTATTCTGAAATAATGAATTAGTTTGATTTTTTATAATGTTCAACTGTTCAAAGCATGAATGATTTTAACCAATATCCATGAATTAAAAAAAAACAAGTGATCAACATTATTATTAAAAGACCTTTGTACACAAGAGTCATAATTTTTGTATAAGGACATTAGCACCCTGGAGCCATCTTGCAATGGTGTCATGGAGCTGCATTTCTGGATATAAATGAACAATATGGGTTGAGATAGAGCACTCCAGAGTTTGAAACTCCACCAGATTAGGTTGTAACATGGATATGAACACATGAAGATGATACATTTGTCATTAACTATGTGAAGTGCTGCATTTGGAAAGGCAAATCAGAGCAGGACTTATACACTTAATGGGAAGGTCCTGTGGTGTGTTGCTGAACAAAGAGACCTTGGAGTGCGTGTTCATAGTTCCTCAAAAATAGAGTCTCAGGTGGATAGGGTAGTGAAGTAGGTATTTGGTATGCTTTCTTTTATTGGTCAGAGCATTGAGTATAGGTGTTAGGAGGTCATGTTGCAGTTGTACAGAACATTGGTTAGGCTACGTTTGAACTATTGTGTGCAATTCTGGTCTCCTTCCTATAGGAACAATGTTGTGAAACTTGAAAGGGTTCAGAAAAGATTTACAAGGATGTTGCCAGGATTGGAAGGTTTTAGCTATAGAAAGAGGCTGCACCTGGAGTGTCAGAGGCTAGGGATGACCTTTATAGAGGTTTATAAAATCATGAGGGGGGAAAGAAAGCTAAAAGGCAACCTTTTCACAAGATAATGATGTGCATATGGATGAGCTGCCAGAGGAAGTGAAGGCTGGTACAATTACATTTAAAAGGCGTCTGGATGGGTATATGAATAGAAAGAGTTTTGAGGGATATGGGCCAAATGCTGGCAAATGGGACTAGATTAATTTAGGATATCTGGTTGGCATGGAAAAGTTGGCCCAAAGGGTCTGTTTCCATGCTATTCATCTCGGTGACTCTATGGTAGTTAGCTTTTGTGTATCAGTGATTACCATGTACAGTCATACTTAGTATTAAGATATCATAAATGGTGATGAAGTCTAAGCCTGAAGGCAATCCTTGACTTTGCCTTACCCTTGACCAGTCTGTAAATGATCTGAGTTTATAGTGTGGCATCAAACCAGACAGTAAAAGAGATACCCCACTAAAAATGCCATTCAGTCCAATGGGAGTTATCCACTCTGACAAGGCAGAGTAGGCTATGGACATATTTCAATGTTGGAGATTCACGTTCAACCTGCAAAAGTAAAACAAATTGGGATGCAGTATGAAATGGAAAGTCCCAGGAGTGGATTTTCAAAGTGGCTTTGGGAATGGATTCCTGGATAAATTTCAAGTGCTGACCAAAGCCAACAACATTGCTCTAATTACATGATTTTTTTAAAGAGATTTGAGTGGTTTTGTCAGTAAGGAGGTGGAAAATCAGAGGCACTGAGCTCCTCCAGCGGATAGGAGCTGTCAAGTATAAAAGGCAGGTGCAGCCATATTGGTGGCTATTGTTCTGTTTCCAAAGATAGCAGGATGTGCCTCAGAGGGTGAGCAGCAACAACATGAGTAGAAGGGGCAATGAAAAAACAAGTGAGATCTTGATCTTGCATTATGCAAGAAGATCACAGGAAAAATAGGCAAAACGTGAAGCCAAACATTTATTGGCTCTGCAGTGAACCAGACAGCTATGTACTAACAATGCATTAGATTGTCCATATTTGTCAAAATAAGGTTTAAAAAGTTCTGTTCTGATCCAGACAGGCACATTAACAAGATTTTTAAAGGGGCCCACAATTAGCAGTGATTGGGTTTCTCATTCCCTCTCTCTTGTCAAAACTTTGAAAATTACAAACTATTTTGAATGCTTGGGGATAATGAGATGTATATGCAATGAGAGATTTAATTTCTCAATTGTATTTTCAATAATTTGGTTTATGTA
The DNA here is from genome assembly GCF_004010195.1 of Chiloscyllium plagiosum. Taxonomy (NCBI): domain Eukaryota; kingdom Metazoa; phylum Chordata; class Chondrichthyes; order Orectolobiformes; family Hemiscylliidae; genus Chiloscyllium; species Chiloscyllium plagiosum. The sequence continues at coordinate 29,651,771 of NC_057735.1, forward strand.
GAAACTAAAATAGTAAAATACATGTGCATTCATGGACCTGAAAGGATTAACAAGTCCACAACACAGAATTTTGATTAATGGACTGGTCTGCTCTGCTGTTTAGATTATATTTCTCTTCAGAAACCAATGCAGCCTATTACAAGTTATCAGTTTTGTGGAACATTGATCTTCAAAACTCATAATAGTTCGTGTAAAACTACCAAGTGAAAAGCAGGTAAGCTTATTATGGTCAAGAACAATTTTACAGACAGTAAGTCATTGCTCCCTAACTTGCTACCAAACCCTTTCTGTTTCTGACAAGTTCGTAAATAAAATATTGACAATTAAGGGAACATCATTAAATCTTTTAAATATCATCACTTTGATATATCATTCAAACTGTCAATCAGTATTATGTGTTGATTCTGACATGAACCAAGTTTCATGCTTCATAAAACAGTCTCGAAAGATTGGTTCTGTCATATTGGAATGCATGATGTGTGTTAATTCAGTTAAAGAATAAACTCCAGTGAAATTTTAATTAATTACTATTCAAGGAAGTGACAAGAATATCTTAGTAGATTATGTATGCGGAGTTGATTCAGTTCATTTACATTTGGGAATCTGTCAAGATATATCTTCATCCAATGATTTGCTTTTCTAATGAAGACAAAAAAAGGAGTAATTGAGTGGACACACATGTGACAGTTGGATCTCAATGCAGCTGTTATGTTACCCATATACCAAAACAATAGAATGTGTCTAAGTATTATTAAAATATCATATATGTCTGAGTATAGTAGAAATTCAAATAGACTGAGCGGTTCCTCACTTCTAAAAGCTGGTTGTGGCAAGAACGTCAAGAGGAGGTAGAGAGTTGTGCTATGATTTTACAAAGCCCTCATTAGCTCCACTTCTGGATAACTGGCTACAATTCTTTCATCACACCTTAAATAGGAAATTTTTGGGCTTTGGAATGTGTGCATTGCAGGTTTCACCAGAATATTACCAGTGCTGTGGAGTTAGTTTATGAGAAGAGATTGCATCAGTTGTGCATGTGTTCCCGAGAGTATAGAAGGTCAGAGTGATTTTGTTTTTCAGGGTTTTGAAAGGAATTGATAAAGTAAATGTAGTGAAATGTTTTCTGCTGCTGGATAGTCTGGGATAAGGTGATATTATCTTAAAATAAAAACCAGAGCATTGAGTTGTAAAATTGGACCAAACACACTCAAAGTATAGTGAATGCAAGTTCAACTAAGGATTATAAAAATTGATAATTTTTTTGCAAGAAAAGAATATTTAGTTCAAATACAGTTCAGCATGATCTCATTCAATGATGAGGTAGACTGAATAGCCTCCTTTTAATTCCATGTTCCTAACAGGATTGTTAGTAGCTGAAATACACAACAGTAGTTCTGATAGGAGAATGTAATCTGTTGTAATAATGTAAGAAATAAGAACTCCAATTCTTTTTTCTAAATAATTGAACAGACTTGTATTTAATGACAAAAAGGTTGTTGCTTTCTACAATCTGAGACATACAGTTCATGAATAGCGATTCTATATCAAGTAAGGTTAAAAATGAGAAATTTTTGGCACTCTAATATGACTGGTCCTGTTTTCTTGATCTATAATGCATGTAGCTTCAATTAAGGGCAAATAAGGATAAAATAAAATGGGGTTGACTGCAGCAAGAAGATAAAGCAGAAAGAAGCTGAATTCCTTAAAAAGGTCAATTATTGTGCAGTGCAAAACTTTCTCAACAAAGTCCATCAGTCTGCAATCATTTTCTTTCAAACTCCTTACCATCAGCAGAATCAGTGGAATCAGCAAATTATTGCTTTTCTTTAATATTTAACTAATCGAGCGTGCAAAATTATGCTCAATTTCATCTGTATCTCTGTTTATGCACTTACTTTTCAATCTTACATTTACCAGACAGTAACCTATATATTATCATATGAAAGTGTTAATTAACGGTGTTTCCTGGTTCAAATGTTTCTCCAACCTACCATCACCTCTTAGAGCAATGGGCTAATGGTAGGTATGAAATTCTGTAAATGATGGAAGACATGGTAACAGGCAGGTTTGTAAATGCAAGCTGTGGTGGTTCCTCAGTTCTATATCATTTCTGGGTCATATTCCCAGAGGTGGGAGTGGGTAAGGCATGGCTTCTTGCAAGTGACGGGTAACCAGTTGAGGTTGTAAAAGACTTATGAAGATTCATTTGTCCTCACTTTCTCCCACTAAATAAATGAGTGTTAATGTACATAAGGAATTGATGAGTTTTAATTCGAGATGAGGAGCATGCTCCCTGAGGGAAGTGTATGCACACTCTCACAGACCAGAAAGCTTAAGGCCAATATCTCCGTGTGTATTTAGCAGTACTGTCTTGGCTAAAATCTCGGTAAAGAGATGAAAGGAATTTTCGCTCCAAATAATCTTATTCCAAATTATCATCATTTGGCTGCTTCACTTTTCCCATATTGTTAACAAATCATTGTAACAATAATGGTGGAACACTATAAAATGATAAAGCCTTGTTAAATTCTTATCTGGTCTATTTGAGTGATTCTGTTTATTTGTTTAAAGAGTATGGTTTTTATTTCCTAAACACAGTATTTTGCACTAGTGAAATGATTGAGCAGTAATATTGCTGAGAAAATGCAAGTGGCTGACCTGACAGACAAACCTCAAGTGATTTCATCAATAAACAATGACAGTTTAGTAGCAGTGACAGAGACATCAAGGCCATCCACCAGCCACTTGAACAAACTGCTAAAGTGCTCTCCAGGGTAATAAAAACTTTAGCAGGTTGATAGCGGTGACTTAAAATAAGCAAACCAGTAAGGAGCTCTCACGCATTCCTAGCACAGGTCACCACAGGTCTCAGAGAAAAAAAGAAAGGTATAACCATTCACTGCTCTTCACATGGAGGCCTCGTGCCTTCATTTTTTTTATATTGGCATTTTATGATTACTGAGAAAAGAGAATCCATTCTCCAAGTAGGCCAATGGCTGAAGGAAAGATCATGTGGGTGATAAGAGATTGTTGGATTTGCTTCTTAAATTTCAATGCAATCAAAGCTGGCATTGAGCTTTACACCTTCGATAAGACTTTGTTATGAAGCTGGCTTCTAGACATATTAATAGACCAGATCATGAATGCTTGACCTTATATTCAAACTGTAATTCAAACTCCTCTGCAGCATTATGGCACTAAGAACTGCAACTCTCTCTTTAGCCACCTGGGAATTGTGCTCTCGAAAGACACCGTTGGTGATCAAGAGGCAGAAAGTCATATTAAGAAGACACTTCTTCTACTAACATCAACATGAATTTGCACACAGTCAGCACAAATTTGCAATGCATCCTTGGAAATGAAGTGAATTGAAATTTTAATGAAGCTGATAATTGTCTGCCTAGGAGCTGTTCTTTTTTATGTAACAAAATACTGTGGATGCTGGAGATACTCAGCAGGTCAACATGGAGAAAGGATCTGAGTTAACATTTGTAGTTGATGACTCTTCCTCAGAACAGACAATTTTTGTCTGTAGAGAAAATGGAACTGAGACCAGAAACATAATTCACTAGCTTTCTGCTCCATTTGGGCATCATTCTGCTAGTTTTAAGATAGTGGTTGGTCATGTGCATCTTTGTAAGGTGACCCTTTGTCTGCAGGAGAGGATGCAGCACCAGGTGAGGTGCAGAGAGGGACAGGATTACATAAATATCTTTTCTCCTGTAAGTACAGTACATCCCACCTCCTTGGACAGTCTCTACCCTATGCAGCCAAGCTCTCGGTTCCCAAGCCAACCTGAAGCCTACCAAGGGCTGGCAGAACACGATGCATGATGTGAACGGTTAACCTATCTGCAACCTCATGAATAAGGCCCTAACCATCTACTAATTGTGTAAACTTAATGCTGAGATAGGGCATATCTAAATTATCCTGAGTGCTAATGGCTACCCGAATTAAATCCTCACTTGTATGTTGCAAAACTCATGAAAGGGCCTGTGTTTACCATTTTTGGCATTGAGGGGTGTCCAGTCTGCCTTAGATTACCCTGGAAGGAGACAGTGTCTCAAAAAACTTGAGCAATGCCTCAGCCTGCTACTTTGTAGTAAATCCACAAATGGTTCTCTCCACAAACAGAATGGTGGGCGGCATGGTGGCACAGTGGTTAGCACTGCTGCCTCACAGCGCCAGAGACCCGGGTTCCAAAGATGTGCAGGTGAATTGGCCATGCTAAATTGCCCGTAGTGTTAGGTAAAGGGTAAATGTAGGGGTATGGGTGGGTTGCGCTTCGGCGGGTCGGTGTGGACTTGTTGGGCCAAAGGGCCTGTTTCCACACTGTAATGTAATCTAATCTAATCAACAGAATGCTGCTGTCGAGCCAAAATGTTGTCTTGCCTGCAACACAACTGAGTAAGGTGACATGGGTTTCATGGCTGATATGGACTTTTTCAACAGCACAATCTATGAGCCATTTACTGTGGGCAGCATGCCAATCAGGCTGAACCAGTCCGGATTTCATAGAACCATAGAATCCCTACAGTGTGGAAACAGGCCCTCCGGCCCAACAAGTCCACACCGACTCTCTAAAGAGTAACCCACCCAGACCCATTCCGCTACCCTATTATCCTATATTTACCCCAACTAATGCACCTAATGTACACATCCCTGAACACTATGGGCAATTTAGCATGGGCAATTCACCTAACCTGCGCATCTTTGGATTGTGGGAGCATCCAAAGAAAACCCATGCAGACATGAGGAAAATGTACAAACTCCACACAAACAGCCATCCATTCAGAAGTTTGGTATGGTCTCAATGGATGGCCTGCTTCCACAGGTTTATGATTCTATGAAAAGTATGTCCAGAATTTGATATGACATCATTCGTTAAACAAGCTGGATTATGCTAAGAACTCAACTGGAAAAGAATTTAAGATTATCAACTAGGCTACAGTGTGATACATTACATGTGCTAACACACTAGCATGTAGGAGCTTGTTTTATATAAGGAAAAGGGATTCATCTATTGATTGGACTTTTACAGTGAAGAAAGGGGGTCATGGAGACAGTCAATCTCTGCTGCATTCCCATAGCAACACCCTGTGACCCTGATCAATCAGAATTAATTTGTAAATACATGGTGTCTTTAATCATTATGTAGGGAAATGTAGAATAGAATTGTGTACAAGAAGGTCTCATAATCAGGAAAGGGATAAATGAGAAATTAATCACAAACGCAAAGTCTTGCAGATTCTGAAAATCTAAAATGTGACCAGAGAATGATGGAAATGTTCAGCAGATCATGCAATATCTGTGGAAACAGGAAGAGTTAAAACTTTAGGCCGATGACCTTGCAGAAAATAGCAAGTAAAATAAATAACAAATGGATAGGTTGTAGGTGATGGGTTGAAATGTAGAAATGATTTGAATGGCGCACAGAATGGTGGGCAAAGGCAGAATTGTTGGTAAACGTCATCGAAAGAAATAATGGATGCATCTGAAGGAATATAAATGGAGACTATAAATGCAGAACCTATACCTACATCTGTTGCCTGAAGGTTACATGAGCAATGGCCCTGACTTGCATCTGCTGAAATAGATGTTTTGTCCAGAAGGTTTAAAAGTGCCCAATCAAAAGATGAGCTGCTGTTGCTCAAGCTTTCATTGAATTTCTTTGGAACATGTTAGTGATTGAGGACAGGCCGGTTAAAATAAACTAGCTGAGTAAACTAATCATTTTTTGTCCTGTTTGTTAAGAGAGAACTTGGAGCAGGACACTGGGAAAATTCTGTGCTCTTTTTGATGTAATGCCTTAGAGCATCTTACAGTTACGTCTTCGGTTTCAGTTAAATAATAGTCCCCACGACAATAGTGCTTTTCATCAGTAATGTCCTGAATTGGCAACTTAAATTACAAGTTGTGTAGCAGAGGGATATGCCCCCACAATTTTCTGATTGCTGACATTACTGAGCCAAGTCTATGACTTTCTCAAGAAAGATGGATAGGTGCACAAGTGAGTCTCAGAGACCTAGGATGATGACATCAGCCTGTACGAGGAGGCATAACTACAAATTGAGGGGTGATAGATTTGAGACAGATGTCAGAGGAAAGTTCTTTACGCAGAGAGTGGTAAAGACATGGAATGCCCTACCTGCTAATGTAGGCAACTCAGCCACATTAGGGAGATTTAAACAATCCTTAGATAAGCACATGGATGATTTTGGGATAGTATAGTGGGATGAGCTGAGAATAGTTCACAGGTTGGCGCAACATCGAGGGCCGAAAGGCCTGTTCTGCGCTGTATTGTTCTATGTTCTAAAGTGAAGACTGCAAATGCTGGAAATCAGCCAAAAAGTGTGGTGCTGGAAACCGTACAGCTAGTCAGGCAGCATCTGAGGAGCAGAAGAATTGATATTGCGAGCATAAGCTCTTCACCAGGAAGAACTTATGAAGATCTTATGCTCAAAACAACAATTCTCCTGCTCCTCGGATGCTGCCTGACCTGCTATGCTTTTCCAGAACCATACTTTTTGACGCACATGTGAATCTGCTAGATAAGAACATGTAAGTGCAGCCGAACCAAATCCCAGTGAAGATGTCTCCAAAATATACAAACTAAATATCCAAGATAAATATCCAAATCTTTGGCTCCTGAAACGGGCCAACTATAGCCTGTAAATATAATCACAATTGATGTTGAAACTAAAACTCGATCAATAATTCATTACTTTCACATTTTATTCTGCAATTGCCAGTCCAGCGCAAACATATTTGTCAATTTTTCAGTTGGAAAATACTGTAGTATTTATTTTGTGTTGTTTCTTGAAGTAGAAAAACTGATTAAGCGTGTAACGGTCCTTCAGGCTTCAACACAGTGCTACCATTTGAATACCTTTTCTTGCTCATTCGAGCATGGAGCTAATATTCACACAAGAATAGGCAGAAAAGTTGGAATACAATAGTTCAGACTCTATCTTTCAGGTTTCTATATGGTTATCTGTATTTAGGTGGTAAGATATCAGCAATAATAAAAAAGAATTATGCTTCCTGTTTCCAGGACTGAGGAAAGGTTGGAAATGCTGATGACCGCTATGCTTTATTGATACATAAATACCAATGTACTGTCACATTTTAAATAATGTATCTTAATAAATAAGTTTAAACATGTAAGGCATCTGGCTTGGAAAGCTATCATCATGTATGCAAGAAGAACAAAGGCAATCCTATGATTTGGTATTTGCAATGGGTTCAAGTAGAAAAATTGGATTATCATCATTTTGGACACTTATGCAACATATTTTCTAGGGATCATCCACCACTTTCTAAGATGCCAAGCACTGACAGCCTGCCTAATTTCTGTATAAACAGTAGCTGGAAATTGGGATTATCTGAGGGAGCTATTATGCTGTACTCCAACTGCTATAATGCATGACACTTTGTGAAGTGAATCTCCTTCCTTTGAAATGGAGGCTGATTACACACTTGCCAAAATGAGATTTGTGTGTTGAAAACCTAATTCTTTTGTTGACATAAAATAGATTGATGAACAATAATATACAAGACTGAAATGTAATTTTTGTGACTCTTCTCACTGCATAATGGCATTCTCTCTTTCTTTCTAAATCTCAAAGTTGAATCTCCAAGATCACTTCTTAGGCTGTAGTTTAATTGTGCTTTTCAATACTTTTGCAGATCTTTTGTTAATTGTTGTGAAAAACCACAGATGATTGGATCTATGAATACATTTATGTATTTATAGATGTGACTGGCTGGGCTAACATTTATTGCCCATCCCTAATTACTGTTGAGAACGTGATAATGATCTGCCTTCTTGAAACTCTGCAGGCCATTTGGTGTCAGTAGGTCCAAATCCCATTAGGGCAGGAGTTCCAGAGTTTTGTCCCAATGACACTGAAGGAACGGTGAAAAATTTCCAAATGTGCATGGTGAGTGGCAAGGAGGGGACCTTGCAGGTCACAGTATTTCCATGCATTTACTGCCCTTGTTCCAGATGATAGCAGCCATCATTTGTATGGAGCTGTCTGAGGAGTTTAGTGAATTACTGTAGTGAATCTTATAAATTGTATGCACTGTTGCTACTAAACAGGAGTGGTGGAAGGAGTGAACTTTTGAGCATGTCTAGCTAATGAAGCAAGCTGCTTTTTCCTGGATGGTGTCAAGCATATGAGTATTGTTGGCGCTGCTCTCATTGAGTTTAGTAGGCACTATTCCATCACGTGCTGACTTAGGCCTGATAGGTGATCAACAAGCTTTATGGATTCAGGAGTTGTTAGTCATTTCAAGATGCCTAATCTCTGACCTGGTCTTCTAGCCATAGTATTTGTATGGCTGGTCCAGTTCAGTTTCTGAACAATAGTAAGCCTCAGGATGATGATGATAGGGTTTCAGTGAATATAAGGCCACTGATTTTTAAGGAACGATGGTCAGATTCTGCTGGAGTTGGTTATTGTGTGGCATTTGTTTTGGTTGTGGTATCTGCCACTTGTTAGCCTAAAGCTGAATGTGGTCCAGGTTTTGCTGAATCTACTTCAGTGTCTGAGGAGTCATGAAATGTGAACATGGTATAATCATCAGCCTTCTGATGAGGCAGTCGAAAATGGGTTGGGTCAACTACACTATCCTGAGGAACTCCAGCAGAGATACCCTGAGATGCACTGACTGGCCTCTAACCACATTCCTTTGTCCCTGAATCTCACTGACTCTAATTTTGCTGAGTCCCCTTAGCTGAGCCTTGATGCCAAGGACAGTCAGTCTCACATCCTCAATGGAATTTGGCTCATTTGTCCATGTTTGAACCAAGATTATAATGAAAAAGGTGCTGAGATGCTGGGTGAAGCCAAACTGAGCAGTCTGTGAGCAGTCCGTTCCTAAGCAAGTGCTGAATGAAAGTAGTGTTGATGGCATGACTTACTGATAATTGGGAGTAGATTAATGGAGTAGTAATTGGCAGAGTTGAATTCATCCTGTTTTTGTGTTCAGGGTACACTCAGGCAACTTTCTACTGTGTTGGGTAACCATCAGTCTTAGGCAAAAAAAGCCATTCAAAAACGTAATAATTTAAAAGATTTGAAATCCATGTTATCCCATTGCCTCACTATCACAGAGCTGGTAGGAGAGATGCTACTCCACCAACGCCTTTGCTGAAGTAATGCAAAAGAAGAGAAAAAGTATTTTTAATGATTGAATTTTTACTTAAAGTTATCTGAAATCTTGGTCTTCTGCCGCAACACAAAGTTATTTCTCTTCATATACCTAGTATACCATCTTTAAAATCTGTGGTGCCTCATCTCCTTGTTTATTTCAGTGCAAAGATCCTCAAAAAATTCTGATTATTTTCATTGACATATTTTGTAATTTCAATTCTACTAAACTTTCCTCTGTTTGACATTTTTTTTTTCTGAGGTAACCGCCTAAGCTGTGTAAAGAGCATCTTCCAATTTCCGATCTTCTTCTCCGACAACTTCATCTCTCTAGTCGCTGCACAATTATTTGCTCTGCACTCTCAACTCTTTTATGTTTGAACTAAACCTTGTGTCCATTGTTGCTTCTTGATGCCATTTTGTTGATTCAGAAACCTAGCCTGGCAGAACACCTAAATATCTCATGATGTCTGACCTCCAATAACCAAAACCATCTTCCTAGGTATGACACAAAACAGTGGAGAGTATGCCCCAATATCCATTGATTCCAGTTTACTAGGACTCCCTTATGCCACACTTAGTCAAATGTGAATAGAATATATTTAAAATGTTATTTGCAATAATGCAGTGAGCAAGCCATTTACAATTCTGCAACAAAATAGTTTCCACTTCATGGTATAATAATAATCTATGAGATGCTTGATATAATTTGGACAGTCTTTGATATTTATCATTCATGCGTACTGAGACAATTTAGTTTTCATCAGTTGGTTTCTGCTTCTAAATAGCCAACATCAATACTTTTTTTCCTTTGAAATGACTGGGCCAGTGTAATATAAAATCATAATTATCCTTTCAAGAAGTTTCTTTTCCCCTGAATATCATATGGAATGTCACACAACTTACCGTGCTGTCAGACACTGCTAAAACTACAAATTCAATTTATTAAAAATAATAAGCATGCAGTACGACACAACTTGTATGTTTTAAATTCATTAATGACATTAAAACAAGTGTTCAAGTTGTTTAAATCCTTTAGTCAAGTCATTTTATGTTTCCTGTAATGCTGTCCATCTCTATAAATTTCTGCCTTGCTGCAGAAACATGATAAAATAAGTAACCAGACAACTTGAGACAGCTAATGACCGAATGTGCCCCTCCTTGCAGATATCCTGCAATTCAAAGAGATCCTTTTGCAATATTATTCCAACATACAAAATCAATACATAAGTGCATTGCTTGCTTCTGATAGGATCCTCTTTTCTGTGTAAGAAGTTTGTGAAAGACTCATTCGAGAGACTTGATTGCAGAATCTAGGATTAATACTTCATTGCGGATTAGATGGACTGCTAGACTGCCAGAGGTTCCATCTTTCAGTATAACATCATTTTCCACTCAGTTGTCCATCAGTGCCATTAGAAGAAATACAGGAGAACTCTGATGTTTTGGTTAACATTAATCCTTCAAATGCCATTTATAACAGATTATCTAATTATTGTCAAGTCTTTACTTGGATGTACAGTGCTTTAAGACATCACTGAAAGTTGTGAATGATGGTGTATAAGTAGAAGTTCTTTTCCCTTCTAATTATAATAGCATATCTACTGAAATGATAATTGATCTCCTGTAGAAGTCAAACCAGAGTTTTGGCCAATAAAGAAAAACTCTGTACTTAGCGTACTGAAATTAAACCTGCCTGAGTACAAACCCATTCACTGTGATGTTTATTGTGTTTCGAAAGTTGTTGGGGTGGTAACTCGTGAGGAGAGTATAGATGGGTGATCACGTGGGCTGCTCAGTGAGAAATGATATTCAACCCACTTTAGTGTGAGGGGCAGTACAGACGTGGCAAGCAAATACATGATTAAAGCTCAAATCCTGGGAAGCCAAAGGATCAGATGGATCTTGACGTGCATGTACACCAGTCTCTTAAGATAGTGGGAGTGGTTAAGAAGGCATGTGGGACACTTGCCTTTATCAGCTGAGGCACAGACTGTAAGAGCAGGGATGCGATGCTGGAACTGTATGAAAACCTAGTTAGACTACAGCTGGAGTATTGTGTGCTGTTCTGGAATGCCCAATTTCAGAGGGGTATGAATGCATTGGAGAGCAGATTTACCAGGATATTGGCTAGACCTTAGAGTTTGGAACACGGAAGACAGAGGAGAGACATAATTGAGATTTGCAAAAATACAAGAGGGACAAATATGGTAGACAGGAAGAACCTTTTCCCCTTGGTAGAGGGACTAATGACCAGGGGACAGAGACTTACAATAAGAAACAAGAGGTTAAAGAGGATGTGAGGAAACATTTTTTCATCAAGGGGGTGGTGGGAATCTGTAGCTTGCTGCAGGAAAGGCTAGGAAAGGCAGTAACCTCATAACATTTAAGACGTATTTGGATGTGCACTTATGATATCAAGGCATACAAGGCTATGGGCTAAGTGTTGGAAAATGGAATTCAGGTAGTTATGCAATTGTTTTGGACCAGTGCAGACTTGATAGGCTGAAGGGCCTTTTTCTGTGCTGTAGACCTCAATGATTCTATGATAGAATCAGGATAGTGTCCTAGGCCCAACCATCTTCGGATGCTTCATGATGGAGGATTGTTTTTCTGGGACTGGAGGCCTGCGACGAGTGGTGTTCTACAGAAATTGGTGCTGGATCTACTGTTGTTTGTCATTTATATAAACGATTTGGATAAGAATTTAGGAGGCATAATTAGTAAGTTTGCAGATGACACCAAATTTGGTAGTAAAGTGGACAATGAAGAAGGTTATCAAAGGTTGCAAAGGGATCATGATCAATTGGGCCTAAGGGAGTGTTATAGAGTGGAAAACCTGAAGGGTTCATGTACATAATTCTTTGAAAGTTGTGTCATGGATAGACAGGGTGGTTAAGAAGCTGTTTAGCCACTTGTCAAGAAAAAATTGGGACACCTTGTTGCAGTTGTACTGGAGTACTGCATACAGTTATGATCTCCCTGTTTTCAGAATGCTGTTATTAAATTGGAGAGGGTTCAGAAAAGATTTACAAGAAAATAACCAGGACTGGTGGGTTTGAATTATAAGAAGTGCTTGGATAGGCTGGGACTTCTTTCACTGGAGCTTAGGAGGTTGAGGGGTGACCTGATAGAATTTATAAAATCATGTGAAGCATACATAGGGTGAATAGGTCTTTTCCCTAAGGTAGGGGAGTTCAAAACTAGAGGGCATATTTTTAAGGTGAGAGAAGAAAAATTTAAAAGGGACCAGAGGGGGAAGTCCTTCACAAACAGGGCGAACATAGAACATAGAAAAATACAGCGCAGTACAGGCCCTTTGGCCCTCGATGTTGCGCCGATCCAAGCCCACCTAACCTACACTAGCCCACTATCCTCCATATGCCTATCTAATGCCCGTTTAAATGCCCATAAAGAGGGAGAGTCTACCACTGCTACTGGCAGGGCATTCCATAAACTCACGACTTGCTGAGTAGAGAACCTACCCCTAACATCTGTCCTATACCTACCACCCCTTAATTTAAAGCTATGCCCCCTCGTAATAGCTGACTCCATACGTGGAAAAAGGTTCTCATGGTCAACCCTATCTAAACCCCTAAGCTGTCTGAGTAAGTGATAGATGCAGGTAAAGTTACATTTGAAAGACATTTGGAAAGATACATAAATAGTAAAGGTTTACAGGGATTCAGGCAAAATGCAGGCAAATGGGATTAGTTTAGTCTGAGAAACCTGGTCGGTATAGACAAATGGACCAAAAGGTCTGTTTCCACGCTATGCAACTCTATGACTGCATGACCTTCCCTTCATCGTAAGGTCAGGAGTGGGGATGTTCGTCAATAATTGTTCAACATCATTCATGACTCCTTAGATAGTGAGGCAGTCCATGTTCAAATGCCTCAATATCTGGACAATATCAAGGCTTGGACTGGTAAATAGCAAGTAACATTCGCACCACACAAATGCTAATCAATGACCATCTCCAATAGAGGCAATCTGACCACCACCTCTTAACATTCAGTGCTATTACCATCACTGAATGCCTCACTATCAACAACATTGGGGTTACCGTTGGCCAGAAATTCAACTGGACTCACCACATAAACACAGTAGCTACAAGAGCAGGTAAAAGGCTAGGGATATTGTGGTGAAGAACACACCTCCTGACCCTCCAAGACCTGTCCATCATCTACAAGGCATAAAATTAGGAGTGTGATGGAATACTTCCTGCTTGTTAAGATTGGTGCAGGTCCAGCAACACTCAAGAAGTTTGACGCCATCAACAACAAAGCAGCCTGCTTGATTGGCAACATATCCACAAGCATCCACTCTCTTCAACACTGGTACTCTGTAGCAGCACCTTCAAGATGCACTGCAGCAATTCACCATAGATCCTTAGACAGCACCTTCCAAGGTCACAACCACTTCCATCAAGAAGGTTGCAGATACCTGGGAACACCATTACCTTCCAAATCCCCACCAAGCTACTCACTGTCCTGATTTGGAAATTTATTGCCTTTACTGTCGCTGTGTCAAAATCTTGGAAGTTCCTCCCTCAGGGCATTGTGGGTCAGATTACAAAAAGTGGACTGTTGTAGCTCACCACCACCTTCTCAAGGGCAGCCAGGGGCAGGCAATAAATGTTGGCCAGCCAGTGATGCTCACGTCCCACAAGTGAATAAAACAGTTGCATTTCACAAGAAATACTGAACAGAGGATATTATTGTGAATGCATTCATAATGGCACTAAGTTCCTGGGGCATGAAGAGGAACTATAATTGCATTCATACCCAGTGCTGGGAATATGGGTTTCAGAGTTTGGAGTGTAGGGCAGAGCAACGGATGAGTGTTGGAACCTGAGAGGGCATGTTTGAAAATTCCTGTTTTTATACTGCTGAAAATTCTTAATTACGTATAATGTTTGACATTAGACATGAGTGCAGGTGAGTGGATCTTGTATATTAAACAGGCAGTGGATGCAATAGATTGTTTCATATGGATTACTAATTTCTTTCTGCAGTCAGATGATGGTTGCCAAACAGAACCAAGGTGATTTTATTAAAAAAAAGGAGATAGGTTAAAAATTGTTGTACAAGGATTGTTTTGTTTGAGTAATGAACAATAGAGGTAAACATTGACAAACTGTAATGAGCCTTCGAAAAGGAAGTGATAAGTCACAAAGGATCTTAATAAAGGATTCATGATCAGGAAATGTTTTAAGCAGCTTGTGGGGAAAGAGATAATTTCATCAGTCTCACATAACTGTTACCCATAAACATTTAATGTTCAGGGCTTTGAGCAATTCATTGTGCAAATGAGTTTAATTTCAAATCAATTTTAAATACATGCCCAATTCATTTTTTCTGTCATTTAACATGAGCAACTTTACAGTGGAAAATATTGCACTTAATCTTATTTCCTTCCGAGGACAATTATAATCATAACTGTATTTAAAAATCTATATTTTTATGTTATTAATTATGCTTTGCATAATCACATTTATTTTCCAATACCGAACTTGTGTGAAGTATTCAAATATATTTGAGGCAAAAGTTTAACTTTCTCAATGCGCAACAAAACATTTGAATTCTGTTCCAAGATGAAAGGGCTATTTTGCCTCTTGTTGCCACAGATTAAAAGGTTTGCAAACCAAGAAAAAAAATGTAGTAGTCCTTCATCAACAGATTTTGATCATTTGTGAGTTCAGGAAATAGTTTCTTCCAGATTTTTAGACATGTTCTTTTCAGTCATGTTGGATTGAAATGCAGCATTGGTTAGCAAAAGCAGGAATGATGGGTGCATGGAACTTGGTGCACTTTAGGACCTGGGTATCAGAATTTTGAATGAACTCAAGTTAAGATAGTTTCATTTAAGACGTACCTTGACAGATACGTGAATGGGCAAGAAGTAGAGGGATGCAGATCCTTGGAAAATAGGCAGCAGGTTAAAATAGAGAATCTGGATCAGCGCCGACTTGGTGGCTGAAGAGCCTGCTCCTGTGCTGTAATTTTCTTTGTTCTTTATGCAGCAACATGTTCGAACAGTCAAGTTGAAAGGCAAGAAAGAACGTGGATGAGGATTTCAGTAGCACGTAAATGGACATAGGTTTGGAATAAAGAAATGATAGCAAGTTCAAAGTAGACCTGGGTATTGAATGTATGTAGCTCATTTTGGGATCAGATGAAGCACCAAGTTTGTGAACGTTCTAATTCAGGATCCAACATATGCTAAGAGGAAGGAAGGAGTTAATGGTGAAGGAACAGTATTTGTGGTGGGCACTACAATGTTAGTGAACAGTTCATGAACAGAGAAATTACATAACATATGCTCAAAATATTCATCTTAAAATATTGCTTCTTTCTCATTTCTTCAAAGAACAATGTTGAAGAGAAAGTGCATTGAACTTTGACTTCACACCAGGTATGCTGATACCTGCTCATGTGGATATAAAGGTTTCATCCAGAAGATGCTTCTACAGTTTTGGGAGTAAGAAAAAGGGGTAGAGTTTAACTTTGACCATTCAGTTTTAAACTCAGTTTTGCTGCTAGGCTAGTAATTATGCATCCTGTTAGAATTTCACACCCATTGCTTTCAATGGAGAGGAACATTGGATATTATTTATAACACGTGACTAATCTGTTACTGCTATTTCTATCTGATAATGAAAGATAAAATGTATTATAGGCTTTTATTCCTTTCTCTGGTCCGCCAGGTTTACTCTGGACAGCAATAATCCAAGGCAGACCTAATAATGGGGTATACCAAACTGTTCTTTACTGAAACAAGATGCACTACAAAATTCCTTCAAACGTTGTAATGCATCACTAGCTTATCTGCACAATACTAACAATCGCAAGTTTATGTGAGTTTATCTGAATGGAAACAAGTGATCAGCGTACTCCATCTCATCCTCCAGTCATTGATCAGATGACTCCTATGAACTAACTATTACTTTGAGGGACACTTGCTTGCACTTCTTCTCTGTGTCAGTAGTTTTTATGATCAACTCTTGGCACTGTGCAATCAGCAAATGAACAGTTTGACCACCGGCAGAAGTCATAACAGTGTAAAATCTAATTAAGATCCGGGTAATTTTTTGCTCATCAGTACAACTACTTGTTGTTAATGGAAAAAGGTTTTTCTTTTGGTTTCAGTGAACCTTGACCTCAGATCTGCATGTTCAGGCTGTTCCTATAAGCCATTTCATTGCAGGCTATATGTCTTGAATATTGTGTGCAGTTTTGATCATCATATTTAAGTAAGTATGTAAGTGCATTAATGGCAGTTTACAGGAGATTGCTATATTGATACTTGGAATGGGCTGGTTGTCTTTGGGAATAGATTGTACAGTTTTTGCTTGTTTCCACTGGAGATTGGATAACGATGGATAACTTAATTGACGTGTATAAGATTCTGAATGGTGTTGACAAGATGGGCCTGGAAAATTCAGGTTCCTCCTGTGGATTAGTCCAAAATTTAGGGGGCATTGTGTTAAAATTAGGGATCACTATTTCAGGACAGAGATGAGGAGAATTTCTTTTCTTTCAGAGGTTTGTGCAAATTTGAAGGAGATGGAGTTATTAAATATGTTGAAAACAGATGTGGATCAATTCTTAATATTAAGGGTAGATGGAAATGGTAGATAGAGGAGTAAAATTTGGAGGAAGTGAGGACTGCAGATGCTGGAGATCAGAGTCAAAGAGTGTGGTGCTGGAAAAGCCCAGCAGGTCATTCAGCATCCAAGGAGCAGGAGGATCGACGTTTCGAGCATAAGCCCTTCACCAGTAATGATGGGGTGATCCAAGGGGGCTGAGAGATTGAACAGTTGTATAGGTTCAAGGTGTTGAAAGTTTGATTCTATATTGATTTTTTTCTGTTTGTATGTTTTTTTGAATGTTTATAAAAATTGACATTATTAAATTAGATATTGCTCTGAGCAGGTGAGGAGGAATGAATCAAATCCTCTCTTTTCAGTTTCCTCTACTTAATTTTACAAAAAAATTTATTTTCTTTTCAACACAAGGTGATACTTTTATCCAATTCAAATACAGTTAGCTAAATTCGATGGTAGCAGTAAGAGAAAATTGAGATTTTCTTGAGTGAAACAATAGTTAGCTTATCTGCTAATCTGGAGAAAAATAGAATAACATAAAGGTCAGACGCAAAGCTAAAAATGAATGGTGTCCATTACCAAAGGAACATAAACAAACTAGTTTAAAATCCTTAGGGTGTTCTTGAGATATTCAATTTTAGCCTGAGGCTGGGTTGTTTAGTTCGCAATTTGCATAATCAGCAGTCAGGATAATTTCAGTTATTCTTTGAGTTCTCAATGTTCTGGTATTTTATTTAAATCTGTATTGTCACTGAGCACATTTCTTTTTTGAGAAACATTGGGCAGAATCTTGAAGGGGTCTGGCTGACATGGTATATGGTGATGGCAGTGGCAGAATGGAGTGGTGGGACCCATCTTGATACCATTGGGAGTGACTTATGCTATTGTTTTTGCTTTTCACAAAGGACATGGTGAGATTGTCATTAGGCAGCGGCACGATGCCAATTGATGGTGATCACTCTTTGTTAAATGCTTTGTTCGTGGCTCGACTTGCCTCGTTAATACAGCATCCATCGAACCAGACAAGCTCAATGTCCAGAGAATTTAACAAGGATATAAGAGTGTGGACCTGCTTGCTCCAAACAATCTGCATGTTGGAAATCAGGCACCAACATTTCAGGACGCACTTTATGGGCACCGGCTGCACGCACCTGAGAAGCATCTACTATGTCCCAGTTTCTAAGAAACCTTATGGCATGCCTCTGACCCACTTCAAAAATGCTTCTGTGATTCGGTGCTGCACCTCAAGTCCAACAGTAATTATTGCAATGCTGCTGCAAGGACTTAGGGACATGTACACAACTTGTGGACTGCAGCAGGCTGCATCTCTGGGTTCTTTGCTTGCTGTCATAGCAGACACTCACTCTGAACCTATCTGGCTGCTCACGGCATTCCTATTGTTCATTGCCTTGTTGCACTTTGCTCCTTCGCCAGATATTCCAGGCTCATATTATTACTGTCCTTCCTTGCCATTTAACTACACAAAGGATGGGAGTTTGTCACGGTTGTGTGCAGGCCTCAGTCAAGTCAAAGAGCGGTGGGTTTCAATCCAAGAGTCCTGGCACAGTAGGTTGAAGGGAGGCTCTAATATCAGCCCATAGCCTGACCGCGGTGGTCAGAGTCAGGATGCTGTCCACATAAAAAATGAGGAACTGAATGTTGAGTGGTCACCCACTATCGTGAGTCTTTCTGTCCTGTTGAGTGCTGTTTTCCTCTCAGAATGACAGGCAGACATTAAGGGAGATGAAAGTGGGTGTAACAGCAGTTACTCTATGTGTGAAAGTTCTGAGTGAGTGGTTAAGCTTGCAGGGATAGCACTTTTGAGGTGGGGTGGGGTCGGGTCAGTGAATGAGGGATGTTGCGAGCAGTTAGCCAGACTAAAAATATTGGAGGTAGACTCTGGAATACACAGTGATTGATCATTCAACAGTTGCTTTTGAGCAGCACAGCAGAGATAAGTGAGAACAAAAAATAGAAATTGCTGGAGAAGCTCAGCAGGTCTGGCAGAATCTGTGGAGAAAAAGTAGAGTCAATGTTGCAGGTCCAGTGGCCTTTCTCTCCACAAACACTGTCAAACCTGTTGAGTTTCTTTAGACGTTTTGAATTCCCCAACCCTGGGGAAAAGACCTTGTGTATTTCTCCTATCTAGGCCCTTCATGATGTTATAAGTCTCATAAGGTCAACCCTCAGCCTCTGATGCTCCAGGAAAACTGCCTATTCAACCTGTCCCTATAGCTCAAATCCTCTAATCCTGAAGAAGGGCTTATGCCCGAAACGTCGATTCTCCTGCTCCTTGGATGCTGCCTGACCTACTGCGCTTTTCCAGCAACACATTTTTCATCTCTAATCCTGGCAACATCCTTGTAAGTCTTTTCTGAATCCTTTCAAGTTTCACAACATCCTTGCTTATAACAGGAAAAGCAGAATTGCACACAAATCTTCCCTCAAAGAAACCTTGGTAATTGGTTCCTCAGTTTCTGGTGATCTATCCTTTAATTGCATTGGGATAGCCGCATGTTTTTAAAAAAATACTGCAAACAATTGAGAAGGATTTAAAAAAAGGGGAGCTGATTTTCTCCTCACTTGGTTCTAACAACAGAGAACCTTTTCAAATTAGTTTCAATTCTGCAGTCGAAAATCCATCATCTGTCTGCCAAAATCAGCTACTTGAAATTCAAACTTGTTTGTATATGTCTGTGCCTGAGTTCATTGTTTTCAAGCTTGATAATTGTAGGTGATATTTTAATTTCCAACATGAAAGCATTCTTATCAAGGTGAAAAAATGAAAATAGAACATAAGGGTCTTTTCATGCCTTGCTGAGAGAAAGCTTGTTCTGAAAGCTTTCTGGTTTGTTTCACTGCCTTCAGATAAGGTGCTAATTTCAACAGTCTGCTGTCTAATCCGCATTGAAACGTGGCCACTTATGGGCAGGGGTTGCCTGAAGCCATTTAAATCAGTGAATTTGATTCTTTTTTATGATGAGAACACACAAACATCAAGCTAGTCCCTTCAATCCTTCCTTTTATTTCAGCACAAACAATGCCAGATGTGGCATTATACCCACATTAAAAATCTGAATATTATCTCCACCACCATGGGAAAGTTTCTAAAATCAAAATAAAAAATGTGACTGATGCAGAATATGTACAATGGAAAATCAAAGGTGACAATGTCTTTTTGGATTGTGTTCCGCATTGATATCGTTGAAGGAAACCAAGCAATTTGCACAGACATCAGGCAGAGTGCTGCCCATGCCCAGGGAACTGACATCATCTGCATAGCACCATTTGCAGTGGTGTTACAACAACAAATTTCCTTCACCCAAATTTTAAGAGAAAGGGAACTCCCATTTGCAAGAATGTTAATCAATAGCAATTCCAAATAGTCTTTAACAATTTTAGTTGCTTTCTGTTTAATGATTGCTTTAAAATGATGTTGACTTACAACTCAGTAGGTTAAGTAAATTGTATCCTGTTGCTCAGATAATTATAGGGGCTGGACATTACTGATGGACTGCATAACTGAGAAAACTAAAAGAAAAATTAATCCATCAACATCCTGCTGTATGCTCATGACTAAAGTTATTAACTACACATTGTCAGTCAGCAGGAGGGGTCATTAAGCAATCTGTGTGTCTAGGTCCATAGCCAAGTTTTGCACATCCATATCAATTGGTAGCAGGACAAAAGAAAAAAAACCTTGAAACTGCTGGATGAGACACTAATGAAGGAAGTTTGAAATCTTCCCTGGTATTTTTGCAGGAGTGAAAGCTCAAGTTACATAAATGTCTCAAATTTCAAGGGCAATGGCATTTGACCACACATGCAGAAAATGTGTTGCTGGAAAAGCGCAGCAGGTCAGGCAGCATCCAAGGAGCAGGAGAATCGATGTTTCGGGCATGAGCACTTCTTCAGGAAAGGAGAATCGATGTTTCGGGCATGAGCACTTCTTCAGGAATGCGAGACTCGCGGACACCTCCTCCTACTGCCCCCTTGACCATGACCCCACCTCCCACCACCAAACCATCATCTCCCAGACCAGCCATAACCTCATCACCTCAGGGGATCTCCCATCCACCGCCTCCAACCTCATAGTCCCACAACCCCGTACGGCCCGTTTCTACCTCCTGCCCAAAATCCACAAACCTGACTGCCCCGGCCGACCCACAACACATTTTCAGCTCTGATCTCCAGCATCTGCAGTCCTCACTTTCTCCATTTGACCACACATACCAAACTACATTCATGGCCAAAATGTACCATAGAACCATACTGCCTGTGGACATCCACTTCTCTCCTGCATTCTATATTCCTGTCTCATTTCTGAATGGTGGATTCTGTCCCTACACAGTCTTTGTTGGGACCTCACAGACTCTAGACTTTAAAGGACATTGACCACATGTACTGCGGCAGTAAAAACAGATGGACAACTGACCTCTATCTTTATCTTTGTCAAATTAAACAAAAAGAACTGCAAATGTTGGAAATCTGAAATAAAATCAGAAATTGCTGAAGAAGCAATCTGGCACATCTGGCAGCATCTGTGAAGGAAAAAAAGACAGAGTTAATGTTTCGAATCCAGTGATCTTTCTTCATAGATTCAGAACAGCTGTGTCGGTTAGGTGGATTGGCCATGCTAAATTGTCCATATTGTCCAGGGAGATGCAGGCTAATCGGGTTAGCCATGGGAAATGCAGGGTCACAGGGATAAGGTAGGAGAGTGGGTCTGAGTGGAATGCTGTTCTGAGGGTCACTGTGGACTCGATGGGCCAAATGGCCTCATTCCACACTGTTGGGAATCTATGATATGATTCTGTGAACAGTGACCTCTACCTCTGTTCAAGCTACACAAGTTGCACTGCAGAGAAGTTGCTTTGTTGTTACTTAATACTATGCACATGGTTGAAAAGAAAATGTTTGGCAAGTTTCTTTCTTTATTTCTGTCACACAACTTTTTTTTTCTCATTTAACCAATTTCCCTTTTTTGTCAATTCTTGGATGCTGGGTGATCTGGTGCCTTCCATGTTATTTGATGATAAATTTAGAGATAAATTGACAGGGCTCAGTAGGTGGATGTTTAGGTGATAGCTTATTATTTTCTGTAGCTGTTTTACATCAACGATATTAGTGAAGAGAAAGGGAGAAGATTGATTATTGTATTTTTTTTAATACGGGTTCTCTGGTACACCGTAAGTAATAATTGTATTAATAAGGGCTTCCTTGGCATTTTGATTCCCAGCTCGATCTGACTGGCATCATCAGCAGAAATGTTGAAATAATTGCTGGCTCCAACAATCGGTCACCTGCCTTGTGCGTTTTGCGTTATGTCTCACAGTATCGGTATACATTCGGATCACATGCTTTGATAAACTGATGATATCATTAGCATGTCTCTTACAGGTGTACTGTCATATCAACTGTGAGACCTCTAAAGCCAACTCATGATATCATTAATCTATTGTAGCCTGTGACCTGATGGGATAATGATACACTAGCATGCTAACTGAGACACAGACACCTGGAGGAAGAATGCCTCATCTTCCACCTTGGGACCCTCCGAAAACATAGCAACAATGTCGATTTCACCAGTTTCCTTATCTCCCCTCCCCTCACCTTAACCCAGATCCAACCTTCCAACTCTGCACCACCCTCTTGAACTATCCTACTGGTCCATCTTCCTTCCCACCTATCCGCTCTGCCCTTCCCACCGACCTATCACAACCATCTCCCACCTGCATCCACCCATCACCATCCCAGCTACCTCCCCCTTCTCATGCCAGCCAGCCTGACCTGCTGTGCTTTTCTCGCACTACACTTTTCGACTTTGATCTCTAGGATCCGTAGTCCTCACTTTCTTCACAGCATAACAATCTGCTTTTGAGTGACTGATTAAGCAATCTTAAAACCTTTAGAACAAAAGTATAAAGGTTACAAAGGCAGAAGAATAGAGGTTAGTGGTGGCGTTGTTGTTCATGTGGTGCAAATTACTCCCTTTTCCAATCCCAAGGTTCTGTGGACAGCAAGTCATCTTGTAAGAGTCTTCACCATCACCTGATATTGCATTAAGAACCTTGTGAAAAGCAAACATATCAAGGAAACTGAGCCTCTACCTATAAAGGCTATTTTGTGGGTAGTGCTTGCAACAAGCTGTATGTTTCAGGTGATTCCCTCTCAGCTGCTCACCTGCGTCCTTCACCACTGCAGATCTGTGATCAACACGCCATGGGTGTTGCTGGTCATCTTGCTCCTTGTTTGAGGTCCATGCTAATGAACCATAATTGGTACCCATGCTCATCTAAAAGAACAAACTTCAAACGTCTCAGCAAAACTACTGCGACCAAACCAGTTCTCACTACCATGTAATGAGACAGCTGTGAGATCTGCAATATGTATGAAGCATTGCCTTGACATTGTGTCAATGTCCTTATTTATTATGGTGCACTCACCTTATTTTCACTGCAGAGTTTGGGGAAATTCCAAAAATCCATGGATTTGATATTAATCCCCAAATGTTTGTTATTGTTTCTCTAGTTGAGCCATTTTACAGGATGGAAGGTTTCAAATTGCCTTAGCCAAGTGAATTCTGAATACACACAGTCCCATGCACTTCAATCAAATAGGGAAATCAGTGAGCTGAAGAATGCTTTTCACAATGTGCTGTCAAAATCACCAGTTTTAAGGTCCCCGGGCACAACCAAACCCATGCAACTTAAAATCCATTAGAATGTTTCCAGGGTGGCATTGAAAGTCTTTTCAAAGAAGATTCATGTTTTGACCTGTGACTTAGATATATTTTGCTATATCGTATACAGTTCATAATAATTTATTTGCAAGGCTTTCTTTCTCCTTTTGGTTTATTTTCTGTATTTTAAGTAGGCAGAATTATAACTCCACTGACATCAGCAAATTTTGCTATTATTTGGAGGTTGAGTCAAGTGCCTGGAATGTGATCATTTTCAGACTGATATTTTTTCAATAAACAGAGCAGGTTGTCACCTTTAAAGTAAATGCAGTATTCTCTGAAACCAATTTTAATGACAAAGGAATTGATAACAGAAATATAGAACAAAAGTATTAAAAGGTAAAGTTGTGACTATTGTTGTTTATTCATGGGATGTAGGCTTCACTGGCAAGGCTAATATTTATTGCTTATTCCTAAATTGTCCTGCAGAAGGTGATGGTGAGCTGCCTTCTTGAGTCATTACAGTCAGTCCTTGTGGTGCAGGGACACCCATAGTGCTGTCATGAAGGGAATTCTAGGATTTGCAATCAGTGACTGTAAAGGGTTGATGAGATAGTTCAAAGTCAAAACAGTGTATGTTTTGGAAGGGAACTAGTAGATGTGATGTGATGTTGCAATACATCATCCGCCTTTGTCCATGTAAATGGTAGATTTCAAGGGTTTGAAAGATGTTAACTGAGGAGACTTGGTGAATTGTTGCATTGCATTTTGTAGCCAAGGTACATTTGTGATAATGAAAATAATTGTGGAAGGTGATGGGTAGGGTGCCAGTCCAGCAGGCTGCATTGTCCTGCCATGTATTGAGCTTCTTCAGTCTCATCATGGCAAATGGAGTGTAATCCATCACATTCATGACTTGTACCTTGTAGATGAGGGACAGGCATTGGGGAAATGAGGTGAGGTACTCACCCCTGAATTCTCAGTCTCTGACTCACTGTTAGAACCACATTATTAAAAGGTTGGTTCCATTCAGTTTTTGGTCTGTTATTGTCATGACATCAAGGACAGTCACTCTCAGCACTCCTCTGGAGTTCTACTGTTTTGTCCATGTTTGGGCCAATGCTGTAATGAAGTCAAGAACTGACTGACCCTGGGAGAACTTACAAATTCAGCACAATTTTTACCAAGTGTTAATTAAATTCCAGTTTGATGTGGAATGATCTAATCTGTCAAAAGCAGTTGCATTTTATAGGTAATTATGGGCAATCAAGTAAGAATCTGGGCATGTACATTTGGATGCCTTGCTGCTGGTCTGACCAGCCTGAGATCATCATAGCTCTATGGGTTTTGGAGAGGAGTTGGGTGGGACTCATAGCACAGCCTGAATGAGCCCTTTAGGTGGACATTGTACATTAAATTTAAAATACTGACCCCAATGTTGTTCTGATTTAACAGGCAGTGGGAAAGGCCAGTGTGTAAACTGTCAAATTTAACTCATTAAGCTACTGGTCAGAGAAATAAAGAAACGCCTCCTTCTCCAGGTTACACAACCAACCCCCACAACCTTGCCCCCCTGGCTTTCCCCTCTGCTTACCTTGACTGTTCTCCCACCCATCCTTACCCACCTTGGCCTGTTGAGATACCTGACTTATACAGAATCAGGGGAAATCTATGCTCCCTCGTTTTTCCGAGTCTTCCTGCAATACAGGCAGTGCCTACCAATCCTGATGAGATACAGTAAAACTAGCTTCCAGTTGCCAGGCTGTTCTATGAGGTGGGACCTGCTCCTGGAGACCAATACAAGACCTGTCATCTACTAATTAAAGGGAAGTTCACCTCAAAAATGAAAGCAGGGCGAGCCTGGCATGCAAAGGTAGGCTTGCCACTATCATTTAGACAGAGGGATGGGTAGCTGCTCACCCTCATTGCATAATCCATTGTATTGACCATGGAAGAGTGCTACTTCCTTCTTTTTGCTGTTATGGATGATCATTCGAGCTGTGAAATGTTACTGCAGCCAGATTGTCTGGAATAAATCGAGTGCAGATGCATCAGTAATATATTATTTAGAATACTGGTGCAGCGCGCCAGTCATAAAACTGATCTAGAGGAGTCTAAACTCGTCAAGTCTCTCGTGTAAGACATATCTGCAGTAAACAGATAATGAGGTACTTGGTTAAATTGAGTGATAATGAAAAGACTGTTGTTCCAAGAGTTGTTCCTCAGACCCACACTGGTATACTCCACTATAATTTTGATCACATAATCATGAGAAGGATGTTATTGTCACTGAGACTGTAAAGTTGAATAATGGGGATAATTCTTAGGTATTATCGTTAGAAAGCTAAGGCAGAACTTTGCTTCTCAGAGGTGATGGGAGAATTAAGTTGCTGAGTTTTGTGTCTTTCGCTTTTTGATTTTGTTTCATTCAACATTATAATTGGGTTAAGAGGCAATAACATTGAAATCATAGTTATCCATCTTCCCAATTATGAGGCTAACTTTTAGTTGATATCATAATTTTGTTGGAATTAAAAGTGGAAACCTTAGGAATTTTGCCTGATGTAAGAGTTTTTAAAAGTAGGTGGATAAAGTTTTAATGATCTCTATTTCATCTGCACAGCACTAAGCTAAATTATTATAAGATGAATGGTGTACAACCTTTCAAGATTGAAAGAAAATTATTTTCAAACTCTCATGAGTATAATATCAGTGTAACAGCTGAATTTATAGAATTGATTTTAATGGAATTGCAATTGGACATCTAATTATGAATTGGCTGTTATTTGTCGATGACTGACAACCATATTATCATTAAAGATCTTCTCATTTTATACAGTCTTTGTTGGATATTGATTCAATATTTGTACTTTTTGGAAAAGGAGACTCAACTGCAAATATTGTTGGCACTCCTCTCTCTACAGACTTAGTTATTAGTCGACAAAAGATTGATTTATTACTTAGCTTAAATACTCTACTATTAAATAATGACAAAAGTACTAGCATAAAGGAGTGAAGCCCCATGAGCTTCATTATTTCACTTCACAGCTTTAATAAAATTTAATGATGCCATTACAGGTTGATTATTTCTGAATTTAGAGTGGCCGTTGGCAGAAAAAAATAAACTGGACACTGATTCTCTCAAAAAACCTTATGCAGATTACAACTTTGTGAGAAAAACTGAACATTAAGGGAGACGATGTCAATATACTCAGTGATCTCAAAAATTAAGGCTGAATCTTGTATTTTATTGGTTAAGCTGTTTGTGAGTCGCATCATGTTTTTTGGAGGTGTTTCTGCTGCAAGATCTAGCAGGCTTTCTTGCTATATCTTACCAAGTTCTCCGCATTAACTGCCTACACCACTCATCAGGGCAGTGAACAATGCCATCTGTGCAAAGTCTGACTGGTTCATTTTATTCCTGCGTGATGGGATGGAGGCTGCAGCCCTGGCAGTAGGATCCAGGTACTTAGCTGGGTTCATCAGATGCAGGGTGCCATCAACTGCACACACCTGGCACTGAGAGGGCTGCATCACAATGCAGCAGCATTCACCAACAGAAAGGGGCTCCATTTGGTTCAGGTGATTTAAATTCATCCTCGACCCCTGATGGACTCTAGTGACCAGCTCCTAGACGTGAATGACCTAACTGCTGAGCCAATGTGTTTATGGCTCCCCAATTGGAGATATATCATTCTTCTGACTTCTTGTGCTGCTCTACAGGACTGACCACTGAATATTCCCACACTATTCTAGGACTGACCCCCTGACAGTAAGCGTCCCAAACCAAAAACTGGCTGAAGCAAAATCCTGGATTATGTACAGACTCCTGCGAGCCCCCATCAGTTTCCAACATAGCCAACAGGGCAATTCTGTGCCATGCAGGCAGGCTGACACATGCTGTCAGTGTGAGAGTGATGTCTCAGCGTGCTTTACATGTCCCCACATCCAGACAGATATCAAGTGATAAGCATGGTGAGCAACCTGACTGTGTGTCTGCACTAAAGCGCACCTGACTACAACAGTAGTGATAGCCTTTGTTCCTGGCTGAAGCTCTAATACATGGTATAGGTGCTGCAAGTGTGTGGCTGGGTAGAGAATGCTAAGAGAGCAAGCTCACAGCCCTGCGATGCAGCTGTCTATGTGTACAGGCACCCAGAACAAGAATTGGACTCTGTCTCTGTTGTAATCTTTCATTGTTGACGCAAGCTGCAATGTGAGTCTGTAGTTTGTGAATCGCCTGCAAATGTATCAGTAAGGTACCATGATAGTGTCAAGGGATTGGTAGCTACCAATACCCATGGACAAGGCCTCAGTGTGGCTGGTGTCTGTGGATCATGTCCTAACCTATGACTTGTTTGTCTGCAACATGGAGGTCATATGGAAGAAGCAGTGATGTGAATCTGCTAAGCACCCACTCTGATGTTCCTCAGCATCTACCTTGTTAAGCGAATTTGGTATAGAAAGCTGAATACCATGAGGCCAGTTCAGACATCAACAAGGTGTTTAACAAACTGTCATCACCCATAATTGACAACTCACTGCTGCCGAGTGAGGAGCTCACCATGTTGCTTACGGAAATCATAAAAGATGCAGCAAAGTTCTCCTGACGTCAGGATGGACCTTGATAGATCTTTTTGTCTGATTCTGCCACAAACCTTGCCATAGCCTATTTCACTCAGACTGCTTTGTGATTTTGCTCTTTTGTGGTGTTATGTTATTGTCATTTATAGGGTTTCATTGAGTAACAGCATAGCAAAACAACTCAGCACAAGAATTGAAGTTATTTTAAGATATTGATGGAGCCTGAATGAATGCTTCCTTCTGTACTGATCCTATTTATTTGTCTGTGATGCTGGTAGTTTATTGGTAAGGCCCAATTTTTTTTGTCACTGCTGTCAAAGCTGGATAGAATCTTTCACAAGACATAAAGACATTAATCCATTATACATTACATAAATGCATTAAAGGGAAGAGGTTAAACAGAGTAAGAATGGGGCCCATAAGGGGGCAACCTGTGGGTGAAAATACAGGTTATTGGAAGGGTGTTAATTGAATATTTCTCTTCAGTCCACTCTGGAAAAGGAGAACATTGGTACGGAATTCAGGAAAAGAGACTGTAAGAACCTTCCACAGTTTGACTTAGGAAATGGGGACATATTGGAGGCTCTGTCAGGATTAAAAACAAGCAAATTCCCTGGGCCAGATGCATTGCATCCGAAGCTGCTGTGGGAGACAAAGCAGGGAATTGCAAAAGCTCTGACACATTTTTTTAATTCTTCTCTGACTACGGGGACAGTGCCAGAGGACAGGAGGATAGCTAATGGGGTTCCACTTTTCAAGAAGGGTGGTGGAGATGAATGAGGAAATTGCAAACTCGCGAGCCACACATCAGTGGTAGGGAAACTTGGAGATAATTCTGAAAGAATTAATTAATAACCCACTTGGAAAGGCATGGGCTAATTAGGAATAGTCAGCTTTGTCAGAGGGAGGTCATGTCAAACAGATTTGTCAGAATCTTTTGAAAACATGATCAAGTGTGTGATGAGGGAAGTTCAGTTAATGTTGTTTATGTAGATTAGATTCTTACAGTGTGGAAACAGGCCTTTCGGCCTAACAAGTCCACATCGACCATCTGAAGAATAACCCACCCACACCCATTTCCCTCTGACTAATGCATTTAACACTCTGGGCAATTTAGCCGAGCCAATTCACCTGACCTGCACATCTTTGGACTGTGGGAGGAAACTGGAACATCCAGAAAAAACCCACACAGACATGGGGAGAATGTGCAAACTCCACACAGTTGCCTAAGACTGGAATCGAACCTAAGTTCCTGGCACTGTAATGCAGCAGTACTAACAACTGAGCCACCATGCCACACCAAACATAGATTTTAGCAAAGCTTTTAACAAGGTCTCATGTGGGAGACTGATTGAGAAGGTTAGCACAAATAGAATTGAAGGAAATTTAGTGAGATGGATCAGAAACTTACTGATAGGTCACAAAGGGTAGTGGTGGAAGGCTGTTCGAGTAACTGGGGACCAGTGTCCAGCGTGTACCATAAGGATCTGTACTGGGACCTTTCTTGGTTGTTGTATATGTAAATGAGACAGATGAAAATATGGGGGGAGTGTCAAACAAATTCTCAAATGTCACCAAGGTTGGTAGAGTGGTTGGTAGTGAAGATGGTAATTGTATCTTCCAGGTTGATCAGATGGCAGACCAGTGGCAGATGTCATTTAACCCCAATAAGTCTGAGGTGTTGCATCTTGGAAGAAGAACAGGATGAGGGCATATATAATGAATGACAAGACACTGGATAACACAAAAGAACCGAGGGATCTTGGGGTAATTATTCACTGATCCCTAAAGTCAGCATAGTACATGAATAGGATAGTTAAGAGGGCATTTGGGACATTTGCTTTCATCAGTTGTGGCATAGAGTATAAGCACAAGGAGGTAGTGTTGGAGTTGTACAGGGCATTTGTCAGGCCATAACTGGAGGAGTGTGTGCAGTTCTGGTCACCTTGCTACAGGAAGGATGTGATCGCAATAGAGCAGGTACAAAAGGGATTCACCAGGATGTTTAAAGGGATGGATAAATAAGGAGAGCTATAAGGAGAGACTAGATAGGCTTGTATTGTTTTCTTTAGAGCAAAGAAGACTAGCGGGGGGGGAACATAATTAAGGTGTATAAGGTTATGAGGGGTATGGACAGGGTGAAGAGAGAGCAGCTGTTCCTTTTGGTTGAGGGGTCAATCATGAGGGAGTACAGTTTTTAGGGTAAGGGGCCGGAGATTCAATGGGGATTAGGGAAAATATTTTTCACTCAGAGGGTGGTGGGAATCTGGAATGCACTGCCTGGGAAGTAGAGACCAGAACCCTTACAATCTTTGAAATTAATATGTTTGGATGAGCTATTCAAATTTCATATCATTCAAGGATGCAGAACAAGTGCAGGAAATTGGGATTAGTGCATCTTTAATGATAATTATTGTTAGTCCAGACCCAATGGACCAAAGGGCCTTTTCTCCACTGTTTGAATCTTTGAATCTATAAAGAACAATTTCAGTGAGACATGTTTCATAATATAAAAATTGCAAAGCAATGATATATTCTCCGGTTATCTGTTAGGTTTGAATATTTAATTGGTATTAATCTTGTTTGCTTGTCATTGTGGTAGCTGACTGGTTTCACATTGCTTTCCCTACTTTTTGGTAAATTAGATTAGGTTTTAACCCTGAAGAAAGTGAACAAACTGCTACTTGTCAGACCGAATTGCAGTTTGTGTTTTTTTGAGATGCAACATAGGAAACATCAGAAAGTGGAAACAAACTGGTTCTATTTCACCCTTATTTTCACTACTGGTAGAGTAAGACAGATGATCCTTTAACCCAGTCAGATTCACATAGCATTCATGGTTCTATCTCAAGCATGACTGAGATATCAGACAAGATCATGAACTAAAATCCCTCAATCATTCTATCCAGGCGACATGGTCAGGCTATGGGTTTGTGAAATTCAAAATAATGTCTGCTTGGCCCAAGCCTGTGTAAAACACTGGGCTTTTAAGAAAGAATATTTTAGATGCAGGTATTTGACTGCCACTTGATTAAGAATGTAACATGGATTAAGATGAAGAGAATCACGCAGCACTGTGACTATAACAGCAGCATCATGCTGAATGAGTTGTTATTTATGCAACTACATTCTGAAATGCTCAAATTGTAATTGGAGAAAACTGAATCTTTTTAGCCATCTGCCTTCAGAATGTTCTGCTTTACAAATGTGTGAATATGAGTAGACAGTCTCATTTGTTAACATTGTTTATCAAGCAGCTAATTGATGACCCTCAATTATAACAATACTGGTGGTGCAAATGGGCATGCCAATTGATCTGAGTTCAATTATTATTATTATTTTGGCACTGCCATAATACAAACTCTTTAATGGGCAGAGTTAAATACCCTCTCAAGTGGCAGCAAAGTTTTTCGTCAGGATGAGGGTTGGTGAGTCGATCACCCACTGAAATCACTGCCTTAATTGATATCCTAATTAAGTCTACAATTGGAAGTCTTATTGATGGCCTTCCACAAACTATAGCCAATTATGGTTCATAAATAGCCAATCATTGCCCACTTAAGGACCTCAGCACATCACCATGCCATCAGTCCAACAAGATTCTCTTTATGTGGGGAGCATGACAGTCAAACATCAGCACATGCAATGTCTTTTGACATTAGGTAAAACATGGGCTAGGAAACCTCCTACTTATTATTAACTTCCTTCCTCCTTCAGCTGAATTAGTATAGCTCCATGTGAACTCACCATTTGGAAGATACACTGAGGGGGGCAAATGCACAGAATGTACTCTGGGTGGGGAACATTAATGTCTATCACCAAAATATCTCACTCTCACCATGACCAATTGAACAGGCTGAGACCAAAAAGACATGTCTACTAATCTGGGTCTGTGGCAGTAGGAAATCAACAAGAGAGGAAAGCTTATTTGATCTTGTCCTCCTCGATCTCAGATTGGTCAGTCCATAACAGTATCCGTGGAAGTGACCATCACACAGCCCTTGTGAAACCAAAGTCCCATCTTGACATTGAGACACCCTCAATCCAAATGGGAAAAACTTTGGACAGGAGTACCGGTTCAAAACTGGGCCCCATAAGTCACTGTGGACCATTAGCAGCAAAACATTTACACAATCTGTAACATTGTGGCCTGGTATATCATCTACTCTGCCAGTGCAATCTTGCTAGGAGATCAACTGTGATTTAATGAAGAGTGCAGGAGGATGTGCCAGGAGCAGTGGCAAGTTAGTTACGAATGAGGTGTCAACCTGATGAAGCTACAACACAGTCAGCGTAACCAGCAAGTGATAGACAAGGCTAAGCTTTTCCACAGCCAATGGATCAAATCTAAGCTTGCATTCCCATAACATGCAGTTGTGAATGCTGGTGGACAATTAAACACCGGGAAAAAGAGACTCCATAAAGATCCCCATTCACAAGCATGGGAGGGCACAGCACGTCAGTGCAAAAGCCAAGGCTGAAGAATTTGCAAGCACCTTCAGCCAGATGTGCAATGGGATGATCCATCTCAATGTCATCTGGAAGTCCTCAGCACCACAGATGTCAGTCTTCAATTAGTTTGAGTCATTCAACGTGATAGTGCTTTCTCAAGCACCAAGACATGGCTTGGCTGGTGGTGAGAAGGGCTCTGCCTGCTGGAGGTGTATGTCAGTATGCTTCGGGCAGGTACCATGAGTGAATCCATGAGGAAAGGCATAATCACCCTCATCTACAAGCGGAAGGGGGAGAGGGAGGAACTCAAAAATTGGAGACCAATCTCACTGTTGAATGCGGATTACAAAATTCTGTCAAAGGTAATTGCCAAC
>NC_057735.1:29685222-29744603 GCF_004010195.1 Chiloscyllium plagiosum
TGGAGATCAAAGATGGACCGGGTCCAAAGGGACACTGTGTATAAAGATCTGGGCAACGGGGGAAAAGATACACCCAATGCCACCCTGACCCTGATGGCCACCTTTGTGTGTGGCTGCATCAAGCTGTGCGTGGATCCCCGGTACGCAAACGCCAAGTGTCACTATGTACTGAGGTTCTACCTGTCCCCAGTGTTGCGAAGGATGGGCCTGGCCTCGCTGGCGGGGAACGCTCCGAGTAGTTGGACCGTTCCGTATCACCTGTCCTTTGTGGAGAAGTTTATGAAGAAAAACACCTTTGACCACAAGTCCATCAGGAAGTGGTTAGCACGTAGTGTCCTTGAGACCCTTCGGGAAAAGGAGAGGGTGGATCCTATCGAGTGGTTCTCTGAGCAGACTGTCAAAGCCATTTGGCAGAATGCCTCATCACCAGAACCTTCCAACAAGCACCAAGGCGTGGCTTGGCTGGTGGTGAGAAGGGCTTTGCCTGTGAGATCCTTAATGCACGCCCGCACTCTCAGCCACACCGCACGCTGCCCTCGAAGCGGTTGCAGGGGGGACCAGACTGTCACATACCTCCTTCTGGAATGTGCCTACGCAGAAGAAGTCTGGAGAGGAATGTAGTGGTGTTTGTCGAGATTTGTCCCGAGCAGCGCTGTGACGAGGGACTCCGTGCTCTACGGTCTGTTCCCTGGGACGCACACCGAGACGAACATCAACTGTGCCTGGAGGATCATCAACTCAGTGAAGGACGCTCTCTGGGCGGTCTGAAACCTGTTGATCTTCCAGCTGAAGGAGTTGACCCTGACTGAGTGTTGCAGACTGGCACATTCCAAGGTCCAGGACTACGTGTTGAGGGACGCGCTGAAGTTTGGGGCAGCTGCCGCCCTGGCGCGGTGGGGAAAGACCACCGTGTAACATTTGCCTGCCTAACGAAGAACAGGGGGCCCACGCAGTCATTTGGGCTCTGCTGACGCCTCACCTAAAAATGTAATCGTACAGACCTGTAAATAGGAATGATTACTCTGTTTTTGGTATGCAAATAAATGGAATGTTTACATATGTATGGCATGTCCGGTTGTACAGATCATCAAAGTATTTTATGAATAAAGTATATTTTTGAAATATAAAACAAACGTGATTATCAAGAAACAACTGAAAACAATGGGTATAGCAAAAGCTTTGACAAAGCTGATCAATTGTTCTGAAAAACTGTGCTCCAAAAATAGCCATGCCCCTAGTCATGCTGTCTGAGTACAGCTGCGACACTGAAATCAACCCAATCTCAACCCGGTCGGGTGTGACCTAATAGGGCAAATCTAATCCCAGTAATTACTGCCCTTTGTCTATTCTTGTTCATCAAAGAAGTAATGGAAGGAGTCATTGACAGTACTATCTAGTAACACTTACAAATGAATAACCTGCTCATTAACACTGAGTTTAGGTTCTGCTTGGGTCACTAACCACTGACCTCATTACAATCTTGGCCCAAACATGGAGGAAAGAACTGTACCCCAGATGTGACGTGACAGTGATTGCTCGGGATATCAAAGCAACATTTGACTGCATGTGACATCAAGGTGACTTAGCAAATTGGAGTCAATGAGAATGTGAGCGAGACGACTCCATTGGTTGGAGTAATTTTTAGGACCAAAGAAGATGCTTGAGGTTGTCAGAGGTCAGTCATCTCAGTTCTGAGACATAACCTCAGGAATTCATTGGTGGGGGGGTCTCTGAGGCCTAACTATCTGTAGCTGCTACATTTAATGAATTTCTCTTTATCATAGGGCAAAGGTGGGGCTGCTCACTGATAACTGTGCAGTGTTCGGCATCATTTGTGACTCCTTGGATACTGAAATAGATAACTTCCTCTAATCAGAGAGAATCTAATCCATCACTACTTAACATTCAATGGCATTACCATATAAATTGCCCCACTCGCAATATTATGGGGGTTACCATTGACCAGAAACTGAGCGGGGCCAGCAATATGAATGCTGTGGCTTCAACTTGAGGTGAAAGGGTTAGGAATCAGCTCTCACCCTGTCTCCCCGGTGCCTGTAGAGAATGTAAAATACTCTCCACTTGCTTGAATGGGTGCAGCTCTACTAAACCTTGTGAAGTTTGACATCATCTCAGGAAAAGCAACTTGCTGACTGGTGCACAGCAATGTGTACCATCTACATGATGCACTGCAGTACCTCAGTAAGGATCCTTCAACAACACTCCAAACCTGCTACCACCACCATTTGGAAGAATAAGAGCAGCAGCAGCATAAGAACACAGCCACCTGCAAGTTCCTCGGAAGCCATATACTGTCCTGATTGGAAACTAAATCACCATTTTTTCACTATCACAGAGGTAAAATCTTAGAGCTCCCTCCCTCCCTTTCCCTGTATCTCAAAGCCTTTAGTGATTCAAGAGGCCAGCTCATCGCTACCTTCTCCAGGACAATCAGAGATGGACAACGAATGGCTGGCCTGGCTGGTGATGGCTACATCCCTCAGATGAATAAAAATAACTGTAATTTATCCTGAAAAAGAAAATTGACTGATGTTCCAATATGCTTGTGGAGTATTTTCCCCCGGGTCAGTGTGTTGTTGGCATGCTGGGGACTTAAGCCCAAAACCAAGTTGACATTCCAAGGGGAATGCTGCTGCATCAGAGGTGCTGTCTTTTCAATTAATATTCCCTCTCGGATGCTTGTAGGTATGTGCACTACTTTGCAGCGAAACAGGGAAGTTAGCCTTGATATTCTGGCCCTTGTGTATCCCTCAACAACCGATTATTAAAACAGATCATTTGGTTTGTATTACATTTCTGGTGTGTTTGCTGGGTGCAATTGGATGCCATGTTTCTGACATTACAGCAGTAACTAAACTTCAAACTTGGCTCTAAATTTCTTTGAATGTCCTGAGGTTGTGGAAGGTGTTGTTTTTCAATGCACTAACTTTCTTTTATGCAACGGAATAGAGCTAAGTTGTACTCCTAACCTCTTCGTGGTAACTTATTGCCGATGCTCAATAATTAATAATGATCAATTGTGCAAAGATAATGCCACCTGTCGAGCCTTCACTGATATCTTTATGGAGGAAATATCGGGGTGGAGTGGGCTGATCATAGAGGAAAGAGAACAGCTATTTTACTGTTGTCCTGCTGAATATGTTTGGTGTGAATATTTGAGTAAACAATTAGGAATCAATTTTCTGAATGAGGCACCAGCGACAAGCACCACTCATAGGAGAGACACATCAGAAAATTGCAGGCAGACTGCCCAGCATTCCCTGTTCATAAATATTAATGGATTGAAAATTATGGGCAATGACCTCAGTTATATAGATCTATGTAGCTGGAGGACAACTCTTTATGACAATGCTGCGTTTAGAACATCAGTCCTCTTCCATGAATTAACAATGCATATCAGGTGCTGTTCCAAGATTCTTTTGCATTAGGAGTTATGGAAGATTGCCTGTTTGGCAGGAGCTTTCTTTCTGTTTCATGTCTTCTGCTTTACAATTGTTGCCCATGTGTGTAGAATGACCACTCTTTGAAGTTACTGGCTTTTTTTCTGATTGACCAAATAATTGGATCTCTCACCTACCAGAGAATCAACTTGGTGAGTGTCATCAAGTTAGTCACCTTTTGGGGATGTATTGGAGAAATGAGGTCATGATCTTCCCTCACTCTGTCAACATGAGTGCCAGTATCTTCTCTCCAATACCTCAGACTTGTTCTATCCTTGCTACTGTAACCTCCTACCAAGGCTCTACTACACTGACGATTTCCAGCCCTTACTCACTGGCTCCCACCATGATACTTGACACCTCTAACCCTGCATGCCGTCTGCGCTACATATTCACTTGTTCTGATACCACTTCCCCATTGATAATAAGAGTTACAACTGTGCCTCACAGTTTCCTCATGCTAATACCAACTTCTTTCTCATTCAAGAAGGAAAAGTGACTATGTTAGGGCAAAAAGAGTAAAGATGGAAGATAGGCTGCCGCGCATTGTGTGCCTCACCCCTTAAGAGGATCCTGACTCTGATTGCCTGAAGTAGCTGTTTGACTGTATCCAAGCCCCTGGATTGTTATTGGAGGCTGCCCTTGATTTACTGAGTCAGGAAACCCACTCAATGATTCTCTCCCTTGACTTGACTAAGCCCTGCTGACAACCATGACAAGCTTCCTAGCTTTGTGTCAGCACTAAACTGCATGACTATACAGCAGTACTCTGTCAAATGTGGAAGATTCTGGAGACATCTATAGATCTGACAACATTAGTGGAGTGGAAAACAGAGTTAACATTGAAAATCTGATATGATCCTTCTTCAGAGCTGAGCAGTGTTAGAAAGACAAAAGAAAAAGAAGTTGCTGATTGAAGTGAAAGAGAACTAGAGATGTCAAATGGGTATAAATTAAGATGTGGAAGGGTGAAATGGGTCCTCTTGGTTGAGAACAAAATAAACCAGACACAAAGAAGACAAGCATACTGTGGAATGGTTGGGGCATGACGATATGTAGAGAAACATTAGTTTGTTTTTATTACAGCAGTACTGTGAACCTGGTATCTCTGGTTGAGGGGGTAAGATGCAAAAAGGCAAGGCAAGGCAGTGAAGCTGTGGGCATCCAGTTCAACTCAAAACAAGTGAGGGCTATGATAGCAAGTGAACAAGCAAGATATACAACCTGATCCAGTCCATGAGTTGTTGAGAAGGCATATGGCATGTTGGCTTTCATTAGCCCTGGTTAGACTTAGAATATTGTGTTCAGTTGTGGTCAACTCATTATAGGAAAGATGTAGAAGCTTTAGAAAGGGTGCAGAGGAGATTTACCAGGATACTGCCTGGACTGGAGGGTATTTCTTATGAGGAAAGGTTAAGGGAGCTAGGGCTTTTCTCATTGGAGCAAAGAAGGATGAAAGGTGAATTGATCGAGGTGTACAAATGTTTGGAGGCATAGATAGGGTGGATAGCCTGAGGCTTTTTCCCAGGGCGGAAATGCCTATCACGAGGGGGCGTAATTTTAAGGTAATTGGAGGAAGGTGTAGGAGAGATGTCAGAGGTAGGTTCTTTATACAGAGAGTGGTGGGTGCATGGAATGCACTGCCAGCAGTGGCTATCGAATCAGAAACATTATGCATTTTTAAGTGACTCTTAGATAGGCACATGAAGGAGATGTAGGTTAGTCTGATCTTCGAGGAGGATAAAAGGTTAGCACAACATCGAGGGCCGAAGGGCCTGTACTCTGCTGTACTGTTCTATGTTCGATGAGTTGGATATATATCCCTGTACACAGAGTCTCTTTGCTGCAGCCTCACAACGATAGTTGCTGTTTCACCCTCAGTTGCAGCATTGAAGTGTAAAAGCAAGTGGATCTGAGATGTACCATGAACGTTGTTAGAGACTGACACCTTTCAGATGCCAATGTCCATGAATGTGGGGTGTGTGCGGCTGGTGCCCATTGAGCTACTAGGTCCTGAAATGTTGATGTTTGATGTCCAAAGTGGGGCTTCTTTAGAGCAAGCAGTGAACTGAAATTTGCTTGTGGTGGGTGGTACGATAGAAAAATGCTTATTCATGAGGGGGGTTGGGGGGGGTTGTTAATGAAAAACCATCCCCCTTTATAGGCAATTCCCTGATGCATAATGAGAATCTCACTCCAACTACATTTTGATTTGGCCTCCTCCTCCTCTTCCTACCTCTCCTTCACCTTTGATGATTGCATCTCTCTTAATAGGTTTTGCGCATAGATTAAGCAATTGGGAAGTATGGGTATTTTGCTGATGATGGTTAATAGATGAAAAAGAAAACATTGGTGATTTGGTGATGGGAAAAAAAAAAGTGCAGTTGTGTATAAAATAGAAGAAAGAAAAACAATTTTTATTTGATGCCCAGAACTTAGTTCACGATGCAGCAAGTTGTTGCCAACATCTTGGTAGGCCTCATTGAACTTCTTGCATGATTCTGCCATATTGCTTTCTGTAGACCACATTGTTTTGGTGCCTATAAAATTCCAGCCCATGTATTTCTGGTAGATAAAATCTAACCAATGTAAAAGTTATTTTTACAATTTTTATGCCAAATATACATCAGCATGCCTTTTCGCAAAGTGTACTTTAATGAATCTCACTGTTTGTTCCATCTTTCAAAGAACTTCCAACTGTCCTCATCTGATTAGCCCAGCCAAACTCGATCCATTTATCCTGTTTGAGTCAGCCCACATACAACAGTTGTGCCATGCAAAGGCCCTCTGCATTTCCAACATCATCTCGGATGAAAACATACCTTTCTACAACTTGCCATTCCTCATTGAAGTTGTTCTACGTGCAACATCTACAAATGAAACAGCTAGAATGATGTAGAGATAACACAGTATTGATTTCCAATAGTAAATGGAAGATCTGGAAATCAATACCATCTTATCCTAATACCATGGTCAATGGAAGATTGTGAACTAAAGTGGGTGACTGTGTGTAGTTTGCATGTCCTCCCTGTATCTCTATGTGTTTGTTTCCCGTACTCTGGTTTCTTCCCACAGTCTAAAGATGTGCAAATTAGGTGGATTGGCCGTGCTAAATTGCTTGTAGTGTTCAGGAATTGGCAGTTTAGATGGTTAGCCATGGGAACTGTGGAGTTACAGGGATAGGATAGGGAGGGGTGGGTCTGATTGGGATACTCTTTGATGGGCCGAATGGCCTCTTTCAATTCATTTCCTCTCTCAACTCAAAAATGTATCTCCCCACTACCCTCGTGACTGCCAATGGATACCCAACCAGCTCAGCTGCCAGACCTGATACCAAACTGCTCAGAACTCCATTAAACCTCACACACCTGATGCCCAAACATCCAAACCCAACTCCCTTCAGATCTCTCAAACCTATCTCAAGCCCAATCCCAATCCCTACTGACTCCCTTCTGTCTCCCTAATCTGATTCGATTCCCCAAGCAACTTACCTGCCACCCGACCCAATCATCTGCCTGGTAATTGACACTCTCACCCCTTTGCTACCCTACAACTCACTTATTTCACATGGTTATGCTGTGGTCATTCTTTACTGACTGCTTCCTTTCAGCCATGATAACAATCAGCATCTGTCGTTTAAACAAAATTATTCAAGCAGGTCGACTACACTAAGTAGAAAAATGTGAAAAATCTTATCATGGTTCTTATTAGGTTCATGAATTTTCACTAGAATAGTATTGAGGATACTGAATGAGGGGGTCAGATCTTCAACTTATTAGCAAATAAACACTGAGACCACAAAAATGGCACAAGAAAAAAAAATACATTCACTCTTTCTCATGTGTTTGGTTCAATCGATTTTTGTTTTCTTGGCCAAGTGAAGGTCCTAATTTAAGTATTGCTTAGGCAAAGGTAAAATATGTTTTTTTGATGGACATTCAAAGTTCTATTCATTGGTATAATCTTTGCAGAACATTTCTGCCACTTGTTTCTCATATTTGTATACTTTTGTCAAATTGCTAAGTCCTTGTGATTGAGAGGCAAAACCTGCAACTGATAGATCGAGCTGATGCTCCAGTTCTTGGGCAGAATCTTCCCAGGAGAAAATGAGGATTGCAGATGCTGGAGATCAGCGTCAAGGACAATCTGAGTTATGGGCATAAGCTCTTCCTCAGATGAAGGACTAATGCCCAAAATGTTGATTCTCCTGCTCCTCAGATGCTTCCTGAGCTGCTGTGCTTTTCCAGAGCCTTCACAGCCCTGATGACATTTGCCAGAAAGTTATGTAAATCAGGTGTGAATGGCATAATGGAATTTTCAACATCGCGTGCAAAAAGTCCAATTCTCCAACCAAGTGTTGAATGGCAAGGCAAGAATTTTTCCAGTGAGGGGTGAGAGAGATGTTTGATTTTTATTCATTTGCATATCATTATTATTCAATCTTGCCTTGTTTATATGTGGTTTCCCAATCTCCCATCTACTGGATCAAAACAAGATGATGGAAATTTCCACTATGAAAGTCAGAGTTGGTATCTGGCAACTCCAGCATGCTGCTTGCTCTTCCAGCCTTCCATCTTGGATACCAGTTACCAATATCTCAGTGCATGATCCATTATCAATAACATTGACACGGACATTGGCATTGGACATCTACCAACCTCACCTTACCCTTATGGCACATCTCTGATCCACATGCTAGTTGGTTCGAAGTTGGGATGAGGTTCTGAATGGATAAACTGTGCAGCTTTGTTCTTGCACAGTACAAATGTGCACTCATGTTTATAATGAACTGTCAGCTGTGCCATGCTTGTGCCCTGAGAAGTTTTTCCTTTGGTTCACCTGTCGCTAAATACATGGTGAAGGACAACTCCTTGCAGAGCTTCACCTGGTGCAAGACTGGGCTTTTAAAGTGGTGCCAAAGTCAGGAATCTCAGGAGCTCTTAGCAATGATGAGAGCTAAGATAGGATGAGAGGGGGTACCTTGAAAGATTGGTGAATAGTGGGAGAAAGCTCAGTAGGGGTCATGGAGAAAGCCTCTGTAAAACTCATCAAAATTGACACTTCGCTAATTTCTGGCAAAATTCTTGTCTTAATGAAACTGGTCAATCCTTTTTTTTTATTTATAACTTCTCAAAGAGACTGTTTGGAGAATAGTTACCAAAATCCAATAAAATTAGTAGCCTGAATATAATATGATTAATACCAGTGCCTTTTGCTTATTTTCAGATATAGATTCTATTTCTGCTGGCAGTATGAAACCTGTGAACTGAAACTTTAATAATTTACTGCAGCATAAATATATAACTGAAATGTAATTACATAGGTAGAACTCCGTCAATAACAGTCTTCCAGGGAGAGTTAGTTTCCTGCACAACAGATGTCATTTTAATAGTGGACAATGCAATAGCACAGAATGGATAGGGCTAATGGGTCTTATAAGCAGTAGATTTATAATTGTCATAAAGAGCAATTACACCTTTTCACTGCTGAAGGTAGCATGTATTTCTTGATATATATGGTAATCAAAATGATGCTAGTACATGGTATCAAGCATGCAGCCTTGAAAAAAGTAACTAAGGTCTGAGAACTGACACAGGGATCTGGATTAACCCACATTCATTGCTTCAGATGTGGCAATGTAGCATGCAAACTGTGTGCTGCCTACTCAGTTAACTGATTGTAGTGAGAAGCCATGCTACCCATACATGCCAGAGCAGGGGGTATGATTTTGTTTGTCAAGCCCAAATTAAAAGTAGCAATGTTCCTTTCTTAAAGAATCAGTGCATGCTATCCAGAACAGAGGAAAGACTTATTGCAGAAGAGATTGACCATTACTATGTTTCTCCCCTGGCTGTTGTCTTTCAGTCAGTCAATACAAATTGTTGCCAATCACTCCAAAGGTGGCATTGTCTGAAGTCAGGGTGTATGAGGACCAGAGCTGCTTGAAGTCATCCTAAGTCCATCTGCAGTCTTCTCCATTGAGAGTCTGCAGTCTTTCACTAGGACCATGGTGCAATCACTTGGGATAGAACTATGTCGGATTACTGGGACAGGAATAAACACATGCATGACTGGTGCAAAGGGAATGTGCAAAGGTGGTTAATTGATTTTTATATGCAATATTGAATTGTTTAATTAAAAAAATTACATGTTTGTGATGGCTTTTACTTCAGCTTTGTGACAAGAAAACAAAACTGATTCTTGACTGAGGGGAGGTAAAGGCATAAGATGACAGTTAAATGGGGAATAGGGCTTGCAGTTGATGGTACCACTGTTGAGTAAGCCAATAGCAAGTATCTTGTTACGATCGGAAATACAGTGATGGTGTCTTTCCTTCTTTCTTCCTCAGAAATTTGCCATGTACTTAGTGACAAGGGCTGTCCCCCATCATAGCAACCTTATGCAATAAGCAGGTTACCATGGAAAATTATGACTTTGAGTAGTGCAGGCTTCCGTCAGAGTATTCCATGCAGCATCAGAGAAGCTTAACTATCCCAATGGTCAACGTGTTGACACTTTATATCGCAGCATAGCTATTGTTACAAGTTACATGAGTTATGTTTTGTAATCAAGAAGAAGTGGTTAGTGGAGACGTAAGTCACTCAGTAGTCACCGTTGCTTTTCTCAGTTGGTTGAAATGTAGACTGCCAAAGAATGAAGGCACTATGACATCTGTCAGAGTACAAAGCATTGATGTGAGTAGTGTGCTACAAACAGTTGTATACCAGCTAGACACAAAGGAAGTGGAATCCCTTTCAGTTGCAGCATATCTCAGAGTTTGTGTCCATCTGCACAGCACCATATGCTCAACCAGTGGCACCCTGGACTAGGAGCAAGTGTGCATTCCTGCTGAAGCCACCCTGTGTTTGCTGTTCCTGCTTTTCTCGGGCTAGAAAGAAGGCAACGTATTTTGCTCCCCTCGCGCAAAGGATCTCAGTGATCTCTCTTCCACAACATTGGATTGTGAATGAGATGACTTTATAAATATTTTAGCTGTAGTTGGAAAAGAGCATGTCACAAAGACCAAAGTTGCCTTCACGTCCACTTGTAATATTATTCTCCGCTTGTTTTGATGCTGTAACTTGGGCTACAACAGGCTGCAGATTTCAGAAAGCACCTTGGTGGAACAGAGATGTCTGATGCAATGTTCCTCTCTAAGGCCAAGATGGAAGAACTGTTCCTCAATGATCTTAGGGTCTGTGCTAAAGCCCTTCTCCTCCATCTCTTTCTTCTTCCTTTAAACTGCTTAGTTCTGCCATGTTGCAGATCGATGTTTTGGAGTAAGTAACCTAAGCAGTGTGCATTTACACTCTGAGATGTAGTTGTTTGGTCAATTTGCTTACTATTTGTCCTTGTTG
The DNA here is from genome assembly GCF_004010195.1 of Chiloscyllium plagiosum. Lineage (NCBI taxonomy): Eukaryota > Metazoa > Chordata > Chondrichthyes > Orectolobiformes > Hemiscylliidae > Chiloscyllium > Chiloscyllium plagiosum. The sequence continues at coordinate 29,696,042 of NC_057735.1, forward strand.
CAGGGAAAGTTACATTACACCTCCTGCATAGTAATATCATGGTCCTACATCTAACAAGTACTACATTCTATATCGATGTCTGAAGAGTGTGTTTGTGTGCTGTACATCTCTATGACTCTATGGCAAGCAGAAAACTTGAAAATCAGAATCAAGACTTTGATCTGGTTGAGGGTAGAGAGGTGGCCTGCCTCTTGTTAACACGTTCAGCTGTGTGCTCTTAAAAGAAGGCATTGTCAGTACTTTTCAAACCAGAAATAGTACTTATAGCTTCAAGTCAAATTTGCAGGTTGCCTAGCTATCATGTTGCTACTCTATACATTTTATGCTCTTTGTAGGCATATTCATGCCCTGAATAAAATGCCATCTAACAGTTTTGAAGAGAAGCTTGCACAAATATAACAGATGTCATTAAACCTGAAACAGCCATGGTTTGAAAATATGGAAGCTATGTAACCAAATGCTGTGTTTGTAGAGGTTCCTTGTGTTGAAAACAATGGTTACCACATCAAAATCTCACCATATCAGTCAGTGACACATATAAGGATCATGTTGGTTTATCAATTTTTTTGGACAGAATGCTATGTTTTTCACATCATGTCAGGCACTGTGCTGTGTCCCCATCACAAAATCACTTTTGCACTATTTGTCAATATTTTTTATGAAAACAATATTTTTTATGAAAACAATATGTTAATTTGATAATTAAAATAGTCCTTTGGTGCCCGTTGATTCATGTTAATCAAGAATCTTGATCCACCAAAAGCTAGACATTGGACTTTTACTGTGACTGATTGCAACAAAACAAAGAAAATTACAGCATCCATTTCAGTAACAAATTACAGCCAGTGGATCTTGAAATTAGTGCGTGTGAAAGTATGTGTATTCGAGTGAATGAAGGGGCTTGGGGAGGGGTCAACGATTAACAAAACTGCTTGTTTCTTTGAGCCTCACAACTGATTTAAATCCAATCACTAACAAAAAAGGTCACACACTTGAGACTGATTTGTTTCTGAGCTAAACTGGAAAGCATGCTTTTAAACTGTGTAATTAGGGATTCAAGATTAATTGCTTTCTAATGACTGGAAGATCATTCTTATTGATTTATGTAGTGCATTATCCTGCCTCCTAGGCTAAACATTGGAAGATTAAAACTCTCAGAAAATGGCAGATTCATTTTATCACATTGTGTTATTACATTTCGTTCCAAAACAAGTGAAATGAGGCATTATCCATATAGAGCAGATTGATTCAGTACACTTTGGTAACGATTATCCTTTTATTCTGGATGCCATCAAATATATTTAGTCATATTTCTATTGATTTTGCAACACTGTTCCATTTCATTTCCTTTCTGTGATGGTGAAAATGACCAGAGGGCCCTCACTGGTCCAATCGCTTACATTTTGAAAATGCTCCCTCACAATGTTTTGACAGATGTTTGAACAAAAAGAAGTAAGTTCCAAAATATAAAGTTGATTTAATTCAATTGTTAAGGTCTATGAATACATGTTGATGACTTCTGGGCTGTCCATCCACCACCCCAGCAAACATTATGTGGCCAGTGGGGGGGACACTTAAGTAGCATCTGTACGAATGCATATCTACAGTACACTGGTCACAGTTTTGGTTCATGCTCATCTGCTGCCACAAAATTGAACAAAAGGAGACACACTCTACTGGCTTGAATGTGCAGTTGATTATTTGTATCATTGGCTGCGGCAGCCCTATCTTAATAGCAGGTAATCTAGCTCAAAAGAACATATTTGTTTCTGTCTCTCACCTGCTCCAGACCCTGAGAAGTTGCTCTCCTGTACCAGTTTGCTAGATAGGTATGAGAGTGGCACTGATAGCATGTTGGGTTCTACTGACTGATGATTGTTCTTTCATGCTGTATTGCCAAGTGTGATTTAAGATATATCTGCAGAACCATCCTGCATAATGTTATGCCAGACCTTAACATGAATAAAGACTTATCAGACTTGTTGTCACACTTAACTTTGGATCTGAAGCTAGGTAAAATAAGCAGCTGAGAAGTGACGTCATCATTGGATGTCAGCGTGGATGCGCACTGTGTTGGAAGAAAACTTGGAAGTACCATAAATCAATCAGTTGGTTATCCTTCTGAAACCCATCCTCCTCTTCGATGCAGTACATATGTGGGAGATCCCCAGTTCAAGAACCAGTAAGGTCAATATCAGGACTGGTGGCAAAACAGAATAATCAAAATAATTGGCACAAAAGAGCATAGGACTGAATAACCAAGGAGTTACAAACACACAAGGGTGGAAAAATAGGCTGCAAGTCACCAAACTCCATGCTGGGCACTTCAGAATGTGTCACAGCATCAGGTAACTCTTGTCATCCATTTCGTAGTTTAACCCTCAAACGTGACATCGTTGTAGGTTGCAGAAAGCAACTGCAAATTTCATAACAGTTCTGCATCATTGTAATAATAGCACTCGCCATGGTTTTAAGCAAGTCGTAGAATGTACATCGTGCACACTAGGTCCGAAACTTCATTCTTCATTCTTTTCCATGCTCCTTCAACTGAAGCACACAGGATGTGAAAATATGCCCCAGATTGAAATGGGACATTTGTTCCATTATTTTCAAAAGTACCTAAATAAAGAAAATAGGAAAGTGACATTGTGCAATTTACTTTCCAGATGGGCCTTTTCACAAAAGCAAACTATGTTGCTTTGCCTCAGTATCTCTGAAGGATCTGCAGTGTATATCTTAATTACACCAAAACAGATTCTGCATGTGGCAGCTAATGGTGGTTTTATTTGTTGTCTGTGCTTTAGACACTTTGACCAGTTTATGTACCAAAACACGTGACTCAAATGCTCTTGTCATTAAGACAGACAAAGGGACACAGAATTCGGTTTGCAGTTCAACTCAATGTTATTAACAATATATTCCTTACTAAAAGCACCGTGTGAGCATTTTCCAAATTCCCACAATGTTTACTCTTTATTTAGCTCTATCCATCTGAGAAAGGACATTACCTGCGAAGGTCCACACGTTTCAGCTGGGCCATTAGAATCTCCTTCCTCTCTGACAGAGGACTGGCTCTCTTCTACTAAGATGGGTCTCACAGGTCAGGGCAGATCTTTTCCTGGGGTCTCTTAAGTTGATGCACAGCCTTCTGCCACATGTCTTACTGTGAGTCTTCACTGAGGAGATAGCTTTCAGATATGTGCTCTCATCCCTCTCGTCTCTGAGCTTCCTGAATGTTCTGTAACCTTTGGTCAATGGAGTCACCAGCAGAGTTTAAAGCATCCAATGAGGTCATGCCAACGCCATTCACTGTTGCCATACTGGTGAGTATAAAGTGCATGTCCTTCAGTATAAAATGCGCAGTGCCTGGAATTCTGATTGATACTCCTCCAATACACAATCCTCAGGCCATTTGTAACTGGTTCCCCTGATCACTTATGATCTCTTTTACTTGGATTCTCTATAGCTGATCAATGACATTTAGCCAACTTTCTGTCAGGCACAATTTCTCAAGTTATGGATCAATTTAGAATGTCCAGTTTTGGGGTCATGATCGCTTGACCACAATATTCACAGAGGTATTTTAAGATATAGATTTTCCTTCTAAATTACTAGATGCAATCATGCTATGACAAATGCAAATCTTCAAAGTTGCTTTAATTTGAATTGATTTTGAATCTATGCAATGCTCATGAATGATATTAATGTGAAAAACTTTATACTTTGGTATAGTGATATCTCGCTACAATGATTTGCCAGGATTTCTTAATCTTTCGCATTCAAATGGATTAACAGTCTTCTGGTACAACACACTGCAACTCCAGCAGGAGAGTTTGGTGATTGGATAGTGTGGCAATACAGAGTGTTCCTGGTCACCACTGTACTGCTAGGTACAACATGAGGTAGGCAGAACATTACCTCATGGGAGTTATGCAAACTTATTTCTTCCTGTGCATTTTAAATTCTTTCATGGGTGTGGGCATCACTGACAAGGCCATTTGTTATCCTTCCCACATTGCCCTTGAGAAGGCACCTTTTTGAACCATTGCAGTTCTGTTATGTGTAGATACATGTACAGTGCAGTTTGGAAGGGAGTTCCATGATTTTGATCCAGAGACAGTTGAAATGGCTTTATATTTTGAGGTCATGAATGGGCGTGCTTTGAAGAGTAACTTGCAGTTCAGAGATTGTGCGTTTCAAAAGTGTCATTGAAGGAGTCTGGTGAATTGCTACACTATATTGAATTTGCAGTCCACTCTGTGCACCATTGGGGAAGTGAGTGAATGCCTAGGTTGATGAAGGCGGTGGCGATCAAGTTTATTGCTTTGTCTTGCATGGTATTGAATTGCTCATTTGCTATTGGAGCCAGGACAATCCAATTAGAGTCATACAGTCATAGAGATGTACAGTATGGAAACAGACCCTTTGGTCCAACCCGTCCATACTGACCAGATATCCCAACCCAATCTAGTCCCACCTGCCAGCACCCGGCCCATATTCCTCCAAACTTTTCCTATTCATTTACCCATCCAAATGCCTCCTAAATGTTGCAATTGCACCAGCCTCCACCACATCCTCTGGCAGCTCATTCCATACACGTACCACCCTCTGCATGAAAAAGTTGCTCCTTAAGTCTCTTTTATATCTTTCCCTTCTCACCCTAACCTATGCCCTCTAGTTCTGGACTCCCCAACCCCAGGGAAAAGACTTTGTCCATTTATCCTATCCATGCCCCTCATAATTTTGTAAACCTCTATAAGGTCACCCCTCAGCCTCTGACGTTCCAGGGAACAGCCCAAGCCTGTTCAGCCTCTCCCTATAGCTCAAATCCTCCAACCCTGGCAACATCCTTGTAAGTCTTTTCTGAAGCCTGTCAAGTTTCACAACATCTTTCTGATAGGAACGAGACCATATTTGCTTTCCCAAAATGCAGCTCCTCGCATTTATCTGAATTAAACTCCATCTGCCACTTTTCAGCCCATTGGCCCATCTGGTTCAGATCCTGTTGTAATCTGAGGTAACCCTCTTCACTGTCCACTACACCTCCAATTTTGATGTCATCTGCAAACTTACTAACTGTACCTCTTATGCTCGCGTTCAAATCATTTATGTAAATGACTTAAAGTAGAGGGCCCAGCACCGGTCCTTGTGGCACTCCACTGGTCACAGGCCTCCAGTCTGACCTCTGTCTTCTACTTTTGAGCCAGTTCTGTATCCAAATGGCTAGATCTCACTGTACTCCGTAAGATCTAACCTTGCTAATCAGTCTCACATGGGAAACCTTGTCGAATGCCTTACTGAAGTCCATATAGATCACATCTACTGGTCTGCCCCCATCAATCGTCTTTGTTACTTCTTCAAAAAACTCAATCAAGTTTTTGAGACATGATTTCCCACGCACAGTCATGTTGACTATCCAGAATCATTCCTTGCCTTTCCAAATACATGTACATCCTGTCCCTCAGGGTTCCTTCCAACAACTTGCCCACCACCGTCAGGCTCACCGGTCTATAGTTCCTTGGCTTGTCTTTACCGCCCTTCTTAAATAGTGGCACCACGTTTGCCAACCTCCAGTCTTCCTATTCCAGCTTTCCTGATTATGCCCTGATTGCTGGGTGTTGGGGAGACAGAAGGTGAGTTATTCATGATAGAATTCCCAGCCTCTGACCTGCTCTTTTAGCCAGGATATTTAATAGTTGATCCAATTTAGTTCCTGGTCAATCACTACTCGCGCAGTGTCAATGATGAGGGATTCCATTATTGTTTTGCCTATAAATTTTAAAGGGCAATGGTTAAATTCTTTCTTGTGGGAAAGTGTCTGACACCTGAATGATGTGAATGGTACTTACCACTTATTAAGCTAAGCCTAATTGTACTCCACATTTTGCTATGTACGGATACAGACTGTTTCAGCACGTGAAGAGTTGTGATTGATACTGAACGTTATGTAATCATCAGCAGAAATCCCACTTCAGATCTAATGATGGAAGGAAAGTTGAATGAAGCAGCTGAAGATGAATGGGACTGTGACACTATCCAGAGGAGCTCCAGAAGTGATGTACTGGATCTGAAATGACTGACTTCCAGCAGCCATAATCCATTTTCTTTTTCCTCAGAATGATGCCAGCCAGTAGAGATATTTCCCTCTGATTCTCATTGACTGTGGTTTTCTTGGGTATGCCATGCCATCCCTTGCTCAAATGCTGTCTTAATGTTAAGGACATTAAGTTTCCTGATAAAAGACTTATGCCCGAAACATTGATTCTTCTACTCCTCAGATGCTGCTCGACCTGCTGTGCTTTTCCAGCACCACACTCTTGACCCTTAATGTCAAGGGCTGTCACTTTTGCTTCTCTTCTGGAGCTCAGCTGTTTTGTCCATGTTGGATCAACGCTGCAATGCGGTCGGCAGCTAAGAAGCCACAATAGAATCCAGACTAAGTGTCAGTAAGCAGCTTATTGCTGAACAAGTGCTGCTTAATAGTACTGTCAGCAACCAATCTATCATTTTGCTGATGATTGCAATGAGGCTGATGTGATGGTAATTGACTAGGTTGGATTTGTCTTGCCTTTTTTTGTGGACAGGGTATACTAGTCTTTTAGACACTGCATTGTAGGTGTACTGGAGCAGTTTAGCTGCATGTGGAACTATTTCTAAAGCAGAAGGATTCATTAATATCGCTGGAAGGTTGTCAGGGCCTATAGTTTTTTTTTCAGTGTCTGATAATTTCTGCCTGTGCCTCATATCATGTGGAGGAAACCAAATCGGCTAAAAACTGAAACCCATGATGATGGAGAATTCAGGAGGAAACTAAGATGGATCATCCACTTGAAACTTTTTTATGAAGATGGTCACAAATGCTTCCACCTCATCTTTTGAACTGATGTGACAGGCTTCAACGTCATTGTGGATGGTGAAGCATTCTATGCTTGTTAGTTGTTTATTTGCCTGCCACCAGTCATGATTGGATGTTGCAGGACTTTGGAGGTCAGATCACACCTGTTAGTTATGGGATCTAAAATCTCTGCCTATCACATTATGCATTCGCCATCTGACAAGCAAGTAGTTCGGAGTTGTAGCTTCACCAGGTTGAAACCTGCTATTTGGGTATCCCTTGTGTTGTTCCTGGCATGCCCTCCTCACTTTTCCCTAAACCAAATTTGGTCCCTTAGCTTGGTGCTCATGGTAAAGAGAGAATATGGCAGACATAAGGATTGCATTTGAGTATAATACTTTTGCTGCCAGTGGCTTACAGTGCCTCATGGATGCTGTTTTTAGGTGCTAGATCTGGTCTGAACCTAACCCATTCAGCACAGTGGTAGGGCTACCCATCATGATGAGGGGCATATTTAATTAGAAGACTGGATTTCATTTTCACAGGAACTGTGTGGTGTTCACTTCTACCTATATGCTCCTGGACATATTGTTTGGAAAGGATAGATTGATGAAGATCAGGTCTTATCAGTATTTCTATCTTTGTTTTCCTCATCACCTGCCTCAGGCTCAATCTGGCAGATATCTGCTTCAGGACTTGGTCAGTACTGATGCTCATGATCCAATCTTAAAGATGAACATTCAAGAGTTAAACCAAGAGATTATACCCTTATCATCCTTTGATTTTGTCCAAATGGTGTTCAACATGGAGGAGGGTTGATTCATGAACTAAGAATCTTAGAATCCTTACAGTGTGGAATCAGGCCATTCTTTCCATTGAGTCCACATCAACCCTCTGAACAGCATCCCGCCCAGACCCATCCCCCTACCCTTTCCCTGTAACCCTGCATTTCCCATGGCTAATCCACCTAGCCTCACATCCCTGGACACTCTGGGCAATTTAACATGGCTAATCCACCGAAGCTGTACATCTTTGGACTGTGGGTAGAAACCAGAGCATCCAGAGGAAATCCATACAGATGTAGGGAGAATATGCAAACTCCACACAGACAATCATCACAGGATATAACTAAACCTAGGTCCCTGAGGCTGTGAGGCAGTTGTGCTAACCACTGAACCAATGTGCCACCTTAAGGAAGGATAGCCATTGATAATCTTCAGGTGGTTTATTTTTTCACATTTGACTTGATGTCATTAGACTTAATCAATTTTACAGTCAACATTTAAATATTCCCAAGGCAACTCTCTCTCAGCTGGATACATATATACATTGCCACCTCTGGTTGGACTGTCCTACCAATGGGACAAGGCAGAGCCAGAGATGGTAACAGCTGAGATATCGTTAGGTACGATTCCATGCAAAAGACTACGATTGGCACAAGCTCCCATGTCTTAGTCATGAGGTCAATAGAGCAGGTGTGCCACTGTTGTTTCGGATGCCTGAGTTAAAACCAGGTGATCAATCCAGTTTTATTCCTTTTTAACTTCAGTCATTTAGGACAATGGAGTGGTTTGGTCATTACAGAGGCCAGTATATAAAAAGAGGCAAAGTGCTTCAGAGTCGATTTGGATTCCCTGCTGGCTCCCAAAGTCTGAGAACTGCTGGTTTGAATCAAATGACTTTTTTTCTCTAGGACACCCATCCAAAATTAGTTTGAAGCCAGGTTCCCATGTTCAAGTGGTTTGATGCTTACTTCAGCATTTTGATTTAAACAATTGCATAACAATTGCACTGAGCTTGCTTGGACCCTCCCATTTGCCTTTCTTACCTCGAGATATTTTCTTCCAAACAAAAGCTATTTTTAATTGGTCCCCCTTGCCTGCAGCCTTCAGGATTTTCAGTTTTTCCAAATGGGCAGTTTGCTACAGAATAAATGATTGTCCTCCTGCCCTTAAAACATTTTCAGGATCTTGAACAAAGTTTCACAGTGGGTGCAACAGCAGCCTAATTGTCAGGATTACAACTTTGTGAATTCTCAGGCTGTTGTTTTTCTGAGCTGCCTGAGTAATGAGCAAATTCCAAGTGTGACATTGAGTGCTGCGAATTAAATATCGGTTGCCAGGGTGCAACTTAGAAAGTGTGATTGTGTGGAACCAGCAGGACTGAATGTGTTTATTACTAGCCCACTTTATATAATAGAAAAAGTACACTGATTAGGGAGGGGTGGAGGCTGCAATAGTTGGTGCAATGATGTTTTTGGATCCTGGATAACAGAAAGTGAAAGGGTTCCAATGGCCAAATTGCAGCACTGCCTGCTGCATCTCCTAACCTTCACACTGACATCAAATAGGGGTAACATCATCACAGAGTTGAATACTTCCTAAAAGACTACCACCCTGGCAGAGCAAGCAGCGATACTTAAGTGATGAGATTTCATTATCATTACCCACATTCTGATATTGACTTGTATACATAGATATATTAATGTAATCAAAATCAGTACATCTGTTGCATCTTCCATCAGGATCTCCTGTATATGCATATTCTCACAGATCTTTCCATGGTAAAATATACCAACCTCCTCTTGTTCCATTTGCAACTTACTCGCTGTGACACGCTAATTGGAGTTTCCATTACCAATGTTTTACGAATGCTGTAATATAACAAAGACAATGGTGCCTGGTTGAAGTTAAAATTAAACATAAATTGTGTTTTGAATTTTGTATAGTTTTGATTTTCCTAAAGGAGTAGCTATCCATCGCTCTTTCTCTGAATGTCAGAGGTTCCGCAAGATTCTCCTGATCTGCCAGTGTTAGCAAAGAAATGCAGGAGGGTTCCTGGCCAGCTTTATGTCAGCACATGGGTGCCAGAGACTCAGGCCCGAAACATCGATTTTCCAGCTCCTCAGATGCTGCCTGACCTGCTGTGCGTTTCCAGCACCACTCTAATCTAAACAGAGACTCAGAGTGACTTTTCTTTTGCTTCTGCTTTGGTTGTGTTAACAACCTAGCCTAACATGTGTAACTCCAACATTATTCAAATTTATGAATGTGGTTAATAACGTGATAATAGCTGTTCTTTGATACTAACTGAGGGATTGATACTAACTAGGACACTGAGGATAACTACCATGCTCTCCTTTTAAATCATTCCAAAAGGTCTTTTACATCTACCTGAAGACAGACAGGACAACTGTGCAGTATCTTATCCAAAAAATGGAACCTTCGACGGTGCAGTGTTTTCTCAGTACTGCACTGGAGTTTGTGTTGATTTGTCGGCACGCAGCTCCTGCAGTGTGGCTTAATTCTGGGGATCTTATGGTTCAGATATGAGACTGCACATCAAACATTGCTTTCAACCTACCTCCCTTGTAGTGGAAAACACTTTCCCTTCAGTTGTTGAATGCTTGTATTATTGACTCAGTGTAGGTCGGTATCAAAGTGGGAAGGTCTTTAAGTCAGCCATGTTATTATGTGGCCATCCAACTGTTGGATCACAATGATACTGGCTGTTTTCCTAGTGGATAAGGAAACATATCTCTCAACATGTTTCCTTATGGTTTTCGACCAAAATTCAATGTTTGCATCCTGTACTGAGAATCTACTCAGAGCAATTCAGTGCACCTAATGGAAGGTGAACTTTCTTAAATCCCATTTATAGAGTCAGAGATGTATAGCATGGAATCAGACTCTTCGGTCCAACTCTTCCATACCAATCAGATATCCTAAATTAATCTAGTCCCATTTGTCAGCATTTGGCCCATATCCCTCTAAACCCTTCCCATTCATATACCCATTCAGATGCATTTTAATTGTCATTGTACCAGTTTCCATCACATCTCTCTCTGTGTGAAAATGTTTTCCCTTAGATCCCTTTAAAACATTTTCCCTCTTACTTTAAACCCATGTCCTCTAGTTTTGGACTCCCCTACCCTAGGGAAAAGACCTTGACTATTCACCCTATTCATGCCCCTCAAGATTTTATAAACTACTATATTGTCACCCCTCAATCTCTGACATTCCAGGGAAAATAACCACAATCAATTCAGCCTCGTCCTATAGTTCAGACCTTCCAACCCTGGCAACATCCTTGTAAATCTTTTCTGAACCCTTTGAAATTTCACAACATCCTTCCTATAGCAGGGAGACCAGAACTGAATGCAGTATTTCAGTAGTGACCGAACCAATGTTGAAGTGACCAATCAAAGTTAAGTCAGCAGATTGACAGAATCCCAAGGAAAACCCTTGATGAATAACATTTAAAAGTTACTTTTTTTAAAAGCAAACAATGGTTTGTTTTCTAATTTAATAAAGTAAAAATATTTGTTACTTGCCTGAAAACAGTTAAAAACCACTGCCATAAATTAAGCTTTTTTTGCCTTTTTTAAAATTAGAAATCATTGATAGCTTTCTCTTCTTATATTAATTTTCACTTCTGTATAACTTTTCCAAAAAAAAATCATTCAGAGAATGTGCGTATTTTTGGCTTTTACACAAAACTTTTTGCCCTTGAGAATGTGGTGGTGAGCTGCATCATGAACTGCTGCAGTGCACTTGCTGTAGTTTGACCCACAATGTCCTTAGGGAGGGAATTCCAGGATTTTGACCCATCCACAGTGAAGGAATAGTGATATATTTCCAAGTGAGTGGCTTGCAGGTGGTAGTGTTCCCATGTGTCTGCTGAAGATGTCCTTTTAGATGGTAGTGGTTGCAGGGTGCTGCCTAAGGAGCCTTGGTGGATTTCTGTGTTGTATATGGTACACACTGCTGCTACTGAGTGTCATGGATGGAGTGGATGAATGTGAACATGGTGTGAATTAAGTGGGTTGCTTTATTGTTGATGGTGTTGAGCTTCTTAAGTGTTACATCCAGCAAGTGGGGAGTATTCCATCACACCCTTGACTTGAGTCTTGTTGTTTTGACAAATTAGGAAGTGTGTTACTCCCTTCAGAGTTTCTAGCCTCTGACCTGTTCTTGTAGCTACAGTACTTACTTATATTTAGCCCTGTTCTAGCCAGTGGTAACCACCAGAGTGATGTTTAGCAACTGATTTAGCACTTTACATTTCCTCTTGTTGCAGTTGTATGGTACAGGTGTCATTTGTCAGCCCAAGCCTGGATATTGTCCAAGTCTTGTTGGATTTGGATGTAGACTGCTTTAGTATCTGAGGAGTTTTAAAGAGTGTTGAACATTGTTCAATCATGCATGAACATTCCCATTTCTGGCATAATGATGAAGGGAATGGTATTGATGAAGCAACTGAAGACAGTTGAGCCTTGAACACTACCCTGACCACCAACAATCTCAATCATTTTCCTTTGTACCAGGTATGACTCCAACCAGTAGAAGAAAGTGAGGATTGCAAATGCTGGAGATCACAGTCGAAAAGTGTGGTAATAGAAAAGCACAGAAGGGCAGGAAACATCTGGGGAGAAGGAGAGTAGACAATTTGGGCAGAAGGCCTTCATCAGGAATGTTGGCTTATTCCTGAAACGTTGACCCTTCTGCTCATCGGATGCTGTATGACCTGCTGTGCTACACACTTTTCGACTCATAACTCCAAGTATTGGAGAGCATTTACCCTTACTCCCATGGGCTATAATTCTGCTGGAGCTTTTTGATGCTACAATCAGTCAGGTGTAGCCCCGGTGTCACGCGCAGTCAATCTACCTCACCTCTGGAGTTTGTCTATGTTTGAACCAAGGCTGGAATGATGTCTAAAGCTGAGTGGCCCTGGCAGAACCCAAACTGATTGTCAGTAAGCAGGTTATTGCTGAGCAAATGCTACTTGATAGCACTGTTGATGATCTTTCCCATTGCTTTATTGACTATTGAGAGTAGATTTAGAGTGCCGTAATTATCTAGGTTGATTTTGTTTTGTTTTTTTGTATGCAGCACGTATTGTGTAGTTACCAGTATGTTGAGCTGAAAACTGCTTGATTAATAATTTAAAACAATGACTGGATTTTCCAAGGAGTGGCAATATCCTGCAGATTGACACTCTGCCCTTTTTATTTAACAAAAGCAGAGAGCTCTTTGTTTTTAAGTGGAGATTATGCTCAGAGCTTCCTCAGAAGAAACAGAGCCATGTTTCAAACCTGACAGTCCTAGCACAGAATTATCAGATAAAGGCAAACTATGCTTCGCTTTCACAGCGGTCAGTTGCCATAATCTGAAACTTAAAGGTTCAAGCAGCCATTTGACAGCTGCTATCATAAAGTATATGAATATGTTCAGGTACTGGGAGGGTCAGGTACCAGGTGCATAGGAGTTAGCTTACTAGGTAAGTAGGATGCCAACTGGGAAAGGGATCAGGTGAGTGGGGAGTAGTATAACAGTAGAGTTGGGGTTATCCTGCCAGGGCAATGGTACCAGCTAGAGAGTACGATGATATGGGGAATAGGCTGCATGTTGTGTCAGTGCCAGGTGAGTAGGATGCCAAGGGAGGAGGGGTTAAGCTGTCAAGTGGATAGGGTGCAAAGGGGGCAGGGGAACCAAGTAAGTGATGCAGTCTTTAGTGTATATTGGACTGAGAGGGAGAAAGTGAGTGCAGTGCAGAGCATGAGTGTTAGATCCGATAGCAGCAGCAGGTGTGTGTGTGTCAGGACCAGCTCCAATGATGTGGGATGGGTCTGTCAGTGAGGACAGTTCAAGTAAAGTGACAGTTGGTGGAATTGGAAGTCAGGGTTCAGGTTCCACAGTGGCAGGGGCTTTGATATTGGGGATTAGATTGGGCGGCAGTGGCAGGTTTGGATTTGGTGGCCATTTCAGGGAGCAACAAGTGAGATCCATTGCAGAGCAGGGCAGGGACGTCAGATCACTGGGAGGGTGTCAAGTCCTGGGGATCGGGGGTCAAGGGTTGTCCAGTCAGGGGTGTAGGGGTCTATAGGATATATAATATGTATAGGGTTTGTTGGGAAAGAGTGGGATCTTTTAAATAATTACTCAGAAGTTAGACAATACATTTAATAGTCAAATTTATTTTCTGAATAACTGCTTTACTTAATTTTGTCAGAACTTTCTGAAGTCTCCAATTTAAATGGAGACTTTCATAGGAATCCAGGTACAGAATGTTCAATATCCCAGCAATTTCTTCAGAGGTTGCTACAATGGGGTTTCCGTAGGTCCCAATGCAATCCTTCCACCTTCACTGGAATGAAGGCTGTATCGCCAGCAGGAAATGAAGACCAATACATATTGTTTAGAAACCTTTATCCATGTCTTTGTTAACACTGATTATTCCGATACTCCTTTGCCTGACATCTCATGTTTTACCACCCACTAACATGAGATCAGTCAATCTTCTGCCTGAATCCGAACTCTCACCATGTCCTATCCACTCATCTCCCCTCTTCTTGTTGATCTATACGGCCTCTCAGTCAAGCAAAGCCTCAGTTTAAAAAAAAAATTGTTTTCAAGTTCCACCAGGACCTCACCTCTCCTTATTCTTAATCTCCTCCAGTTCTACAATATCATTTAAATCATCATGGCCTTCTATTTTGCCCTCTTGAGAATTCCTGATTACTAATCACTCCACCATTGCACTGTCTTAACAACATTAAGTCCTAAGCTCGATAATTTCATCTTTACAATGCTGTACCTATCATTTGCCCTTGAAGATATGGCTTAAAACTAAGTTTTTGATTGAGTTTTTTGCCCATATGACTTAATATATTCTTATATGGCTTGGTAAAAACTGTTCTTGGTAATGTTCCTGTAAGGTTTCTTGGAATGCTTTATGTTGAAGATGAAATATAAATGCAAGTATGTGATACCATAAAGTAAATCTTTTAGGCAGTAATTCCATACAAAAGTCCAGCTAATCTCCTGAAACCATTCTAGTATTTTCACTATCTTATTGGAAATCTCAGTATCTAAATGACTTTGAAAATGGGCCAGAGCCAAAGCTTAAGCCTTTAACCTTAACTCTCTATGGGATGGTGAGGGAAGTTCAAACTTTGAATCTTTCAAACCATAAATACTTTTAATTGTTGGCTATCTCAAGCTTCTGGTAATTTCCAAATGGAGTGACTGCGTTGCAATCATTATTTGAATAAAGATGTCAGAAGCCAATCTGAGATTTGTAAGCATTATTTATTGTAACTATTATATTAAAAAACAGTGTGTGAAGTCCAAACTTGCACTTATTTTATCTTTCTCCTGATAACAAACAGAAAGTGTTTAACACACTCTCTCCAGTACAATTTAATTTGCTCAATAGTTTGAAATTGGCTGTGGAAATTGTGTTAACAGAGTTGCTTTGCATCATTTAGTTTCACCATATGGATTGTAGATTTTCTGACTTGCTGTGGCTTTTGTGAAATTGTTTTGTTCCTATTATATTATCCTGTTTCACCTCTATTGTGTAACAACTTTTAGCTCCTCCCTTACTATTGACCTGACATGTTTAACACCAGTAGCCAATTATGTGAGCTTTCTATTAATCTTGTTTTCATTTCTTTTGTGACACTTGAGACTTAAACAAAATTAATATTTTCCAGTTCTAGAAAACATAAGTATCCAATTAACGTTTACATAAACTGACTAATGCAGGTCATGAAATGGCAGCTTAGATGCATATTGCAGTAGGTAACCCGTAAAATCCTTCCCTCCAGTGAATATAACACTGGACTTTACAACTTTCAAAGCAAGTTTGTATCAGGTGCTTGTGATTGAAAGATGAATCTTCATTTGTAAAGTTCAAATGTTACTAAAGAGTTAATTTTGTGCTTGACTCGCTTTCTATCCACCACCTTCAACCATTTGTTCCCTTCACCATTGGCACACAGCACATACCCACTGCAGGCTGCACTTCAGGAACTTGCCAAGGCTCCTTTGCCCAGCACCTTCATCTAGAACATCAGGACCATCTGGAGGAGATCCCTGCAAGTTACACACCTACCTGACCTGGAACTGTGTCTCTGTTCTTTCCCCATCATGGGGTCAAAATCCTGCAACTCTCTTCCTAACAGTGTACTGACAGCATAGTGGTTCAGGAAGGCAGCTCATCACCACATTCTCAAGGCCAGTTTGGCATCAACAATATTTGTTGGTGATACTCACTTCCCAAAGAAACTGCCCCTCTCCTCTGTGGCTGATATGTGACTCCAGATCCACAGCAAACTGACCCTTAATTTTGCTTTGAAATGGTATTGAAGCCAATAGGTTCAAGGGTAACTAGGGATGGGAGACACATGCTGGCATTGTCAGCATTGTCCATACTCTGTAGAATAATAAACAAAAGGCTCAGAAATCGATTAATTATGATGCTAAGTAGATTGCGTGTGGTTATATTTCAAGCAGACCTTTTGAGTTTTAGTACAATCTGGTGCTGGAGCAAGGAACATTTCTTTCTACCGATATTTATTTGAAAATCAACGTGGTGGCTAAATCTTATTTTATAAATCTTGTTATCTGAAGGAGTAAACAATGAGTTGAACTTATGGGACAGCCAAACTGAGGTGTGAGAGAGAATTTTGGATTCAAAACTGCAGAGTTAAAGAATATTAGGGCCAGGATTAAGGGCGCATACAATTTAGATGAGCAAGGAAATGATTGCAAACAAAATGTAGCCGGAGTTTGCAATGCATGCTCCACTGTCTGAGCAGCTGGCAGATGTGGATCCCATGCTTTCACACATCAAGTTCACACTGACTCTGTCACCCCAGGGTGATATCCTAGCCATTTTCCAGTTGCATTTCACATATAGAGAAAAGCAAATGATGCCAGGGAATATACAGTGTCCCCCGTACCCATGGGGGGTACGTTCCAAGACCTACCACAGAAGGGCAAAACCGCGGATAGTAGCAAAACCATTCATTTAAATGGGATATTTACCTCCCCAGCAGCCTATTGGTACCTGGTTCTGGAATGTTCCGTGTAATATGTTCGGGCTGTGGCAAACCGTGGGTAACTGAAACCATGGAAACTGACTCCATGGATATGGCGGTTGCCCTGTAGTTCATGATAGCCATCATTCGCACAGAACCCCATCCAGTAACCAGCTACACTGCAGAGTCTCCATGCCCCCTTTTCTTTGTACTATTCTAACAGCCCAATTCCATCCATCACCACCCTTTCCAAAGGTTTAGATCTACCAGATTAATTTTGCCTTCAACTGTTCTCCCTGCCCCCAGATCCCTGACATTTCACATGTCCCTCCCCAACCATGCCATCCTATGTTGGTGGTCACTGCCAGACCATGCCTCAAATGCTGTTTCATTTACCCAATATTCAACTGGGATTCCTCTCTGTTACCATGCTTATCCCCACTGCTGCAAATGCCTCTGCTTCTGACCCCAGATTTGACTCCTTCACCCTTTTTAACACAGATATTCCTGCCATTTCTAAATGCCACACATTGCCCCCCTTGTATAATTGATGTCCAGAACTTGCCCCAGGCCTCTGACCAATGTTATCAGAAATCCCAGACTTGAATGACCAGACTCCTGACTCTGTCTTTATAACTCCCCATTTGATGATCCGTGACTTTCCCTGACAGTTTGTGATCACCCCCCAAGACTTACCATTCCCCTCTCTCCATCTTGTGTTGGACAAATCCCATGACAGTACCTGGCCTGAGCAGATAATAATGCTTTTGAGACCGTATCTTAGGGCAGCATTTTGGAACAGAGCAGAGAGCAGGATATAGTAGACTTGGTATATGTGTAAGGCTGTTGAGTAAGATAAGGTCTCATGGTATTAGAGGCAGGTTACTAGCATGGACAAAAGCCTAGCTGTCTGGCAGAAAGTAAAAGTGAGGATAAAAGAGTCCTTCTCAGGATGGCAGCTGGTGATTAGTGGTGTTTCGCAAGACTCAGTTTGGGACCACAACTTTTCACTTTATACATTAATGATTTAGATGGAGGAATTGACGGCATTCTGCTTAAGTTTGCAGATGATACAGAGATAGGTGGAGGGACAGGTAGTATTGAGAAGGTGGGGAGGCTATGGAAGGATTTAGACAGATTAGGAGAGTGGACAAAGAAATGGCAGATGAAATACCACATGGGAAAATGTGAAGTCATGCACCTTGGTAGGAAGAATGGAGAAATGGGCTATTTACTAAATGGGGAGAAAATACAGAATTCTGAAAAGTAAAAGGACCTGGGAGTCCTAGTCCAGGATTCTCCCAAGGTTATTAGATTCCCTACAGTGTGGAAGCAGGCCCTTCGGCCCAACAAGTCCACACTGACTCTCCGAAGAGTAATCTACCCAGACCCATTTCCCTCTGACTAACGCACCTAACCTATGGGCATTTTCCTGAAGAAGGGCTCATGCCCGAAACGTCGAATCTCCTGCTCCTTGGATGCTGCCTGACCTGCTGCGCTTTTCCAGCAACACATTTTCAGCTATGGGCAATTTAGAATAGCTAAATCACCTGACCTGCACATCTTTGGACTGTGGGAGGAAACCGGAGCACCCGGAGGAAACCCAAGCAGACAGTCGCCCGAGGCTGGAATCGAAACTGGGACCCTGGTGGTGAGAGGCAGCAGTGCTAACCACTGAGCCACCGTGCAGGTTGAGCTAGTAGTTAGGAAGGTAAATGCAATGTTGGCATTTATTTTGAGATGACTAGAATATAAAAGCAGAGATGTCCTTCTGAGGCTTTATAAAGACCACATTTAGAATATTGTAAGCAGTTTTGAGTCCCATACCTCAGGAGGGATGTACTAGCCCTGTAATGGGTCCAGAGAAGGTTTGTGAGAATGATCCCAGGAATTAAAGGCCTAAAATATGAGGAACGTTTGAGGACTCTGGGTCTATATTTAATGGAAGTTAGAAGGATGAGGGGGGATCTAATTGAAACTGAACAGTCTGGATAGAGTGGCTGTTGGGAAGATGTTTTCCTTAACAGGAGAAACTAGGACCTGAGGGCACAGTTTTAGCGTAAAGGGAAGACCCTTTATAACAGTGATGAGAAACTTCTTCAGCCAGAGCATGGTGAATCTATGGAATTCATTGCCACAGAAGACTGTGAAGGCCAGGTCATCGAGTATACTTACGACAGAGATGGATAGGTTCTTGATTATCAAGGGGATCAAAGGTTACAGGGAGAAAGTGGGAGAATGGCATAGCAGACTCAATGGGTTGAATGGCCTAATTTCTGCTCCCATGACTTATGGGAGATAATGTTCCGAGATTAATTAATAACCTCAGAGTAATGACACTGCTTGAATGCATTGACCACTTACGATTGAATTTTGCATTGAAAAGAAGAAGATTTGGTCTAACACTAGTTAGACCAAATAAATAAGGGCAATATTTAGGCATGGTAATGAAATGATGAGGTGAAGAGAGATATTGGTCTAATTAAAAAAATCATTAGAAAAGCAATAGCAGACTGTTAAGGGGATATTTCAGAATGACCAGAGTAAGTCTTTTCCTACTATAAAGAAAATATCCAGTTATGATCACCCACTTTCATAGTTAACTAAACAAGTTAATGAAAGCATCAAGTTCAAAGGAAAAACATATATTTATGCACAGATGATTGGCAGGTCAGATGATTGATCAAAATGTTAAGAATGGAAGAGAAAGACTAATTGGGTAATCAGGAGGAATAAATTAGAGCATGAGAGGAAGCTAGCTAGAAATGTAAAAAATAGTAAGAATTTCAGTTGGTATCTAAAAAAGAAAAGAGTAAGGCACATGAGTATTGGTCCTCCAGAGGGCGAGGATGGGGGGAGTTAATAGTTAAAAAAGAAATGGCAAATACAATGAATAAATATTTTGCTTCTATCTTCACTACAAAAAAGGTCCTTGTAATACCTATAAATGAAGAGGACCTTGATGAAATTATGATCAGAGAAGAGGCACTTAGCAAACTGATGGTTCTGCAGTTGATAAGTCTTCAGGTTCTGATGGATTTCATCCCAGGGTCTTAAAAGTGGTTGCTAATGAGGTAATAGATACATTGATGGTAATTTCCCAAAATTCATTCTCTTTTGAAAATGTCACATCAAAATGGAAACTATCAAATATAAGTGCTCTATTCATGATGTTGGGGATGCTGGAAATGGTTAACCTGATTTTTGTGGTGGGGAATGTGTTAGATTTGATCTCCAAGGAGGTTACAGTTGATCAGTTGGAAAACTTCAAGGTAGTCAAGATGAGTCAACATGGCTTTGTCAAGAAAAAAATGTGTTTTCTTGACTTGTTAGAATTCTCTGAAGAAATCACATGCACTGTGTATAAAGAGAAGCACACTGATGGATTATTGCCTTGGATTTAAAGAAAGCATTTTACGAAGTGTCACATGAAGGAGTATAATGCAAAGAAGAGACTTGTGGTTTAGAGAGTAGCATGCCAGTGTGGATGGAAGGTTAGCTGGCTGTCAGAAAACAAAAAGAATGCATAAATAGATTGGCAGGATCTGACAAATGGGCTCCTGCGAAGGTCTGTGCTGTGCTCTTAACTTATTACAATTTATAGCAGTATCTTAGAGAAGGCGAATGAAAACACAGTGGCTAAAGTTGCACAGGACACAGACATAGGTAGGAAAGCATGTTTTGGAGATGATATAAGAAGGATGCAGACCATTGTGGATAGGTTAATTGAGTGGGGAAAAGAATCTAGTGGATGGAATATAATGTGGGAACATATGACTTTGCAAGGAAGAAACAAAAAGGTCGAGTATTATTTGAACAGAGAACAACTGCGGAATTCTGAGATGCAGAGAGATTTAAGGGTTTAGTGTATGAATCACAAAAGGCTAGTCTACAGATACAGTAAATGATTACAAAAGGCTAATTAGATTAGATTACCTACAGTGTGGAAACAGACCTTTCAGCCCAACAAGTCCACAACAACCCTCTGAAGAGTAACCCACCCAGACCCATTTTCCTCTGACTAATGCACCTAACACTATGGGCAATTTAGAATGGCCAAATCACCTGACCTGCACACCTTTGGACTGTGGGAGGAAACTGGAGCACCCGGAGGAAACCCATGCAGACATGGGGAGAATGTGCAAACTCCACACAGTCACCCGAGGCTGGAATCGAACCTGGGTCCTTGGCACTGTGAGGCAGCAGTGCTAACCATTGAGCCACCATGCTGCCCATATGAAATGCGATCCTTCATTCCTAAAGAAACTGACCATAAAAGTAAGGAGGTAATTAGTGAAATTATTTTTATGGATTAATGTATAGTTTTGGTCTCCTTATTTAAGAAAGTATATAAATAGGTTGGAGGCAGTTCAAAGGAGATTTACTGGATTGAAACCTGAAAAAAAATGGGTTGTCAAATGAAGAAAGATAGTCTGGGCTTATTTTGATGTGTTTAGATGAGTGAGAGGCAGATTTAATTGAAATTCCTAAGATCTTACATATTCTTGACAAGGTGAATGTGGAAATGGTGTTTCCACTTGTAGGTCCATGCTTGTTTCCCCTCCTGATCAAGAATCTGTCTATCTCAGCCTTAAATATATGCAAGGCCTCTGCCCCCTGCCCCCTCACCCACCACAGATCTCGTGTGCCAAGGAGTTCCAAAGATTCTCAATTCTCTGAGAGAAGAATTGCCTCCTCATCTCAGTCTTATGTTAGAGCCCCTTTATTATGAGACCATGTCCTCTGGTCCTCGACTCTTCTTTGAGAGGAAATATCCTCTCTGCATTAATCCTTTCAAGCCCCTTAAAAGTTCTACATGTTTCAATGAGATCACCGCTCATTCTTCTAAACTTCAGTGAGTAGAGTCTCAAGCTGTTTAGCTTTTACTTAAAAGACAATGCCTACATACCACGGATCATCTAATCAAACCTTCTCTGAACTGCCTTCAATGCATTCCTCTATTAGAATCTTTCCTTCTTACTGGGATATAATTTTGCTGAGAATCATGAATTATCTTCTTAATAATGTTGATTCTTACTGTCATGCCTGCTAATCTATCCACCCTGGTCACTTAAGCTAACTCTATCCTTATTTCATTGTAATTCCCTTTATTTAAGCTAAACACAGTTGCTTCTGACCCAAGTTTCTCATTCTCAAACTGATTATTAAATTCTATCATGCTATGATCACACTTCCTAAGGGATCCTTTCCTTGGAGGTCACTTATTAAACCTGCCTCATTACTCATTACCAGAGCCTCGACAGTCGGTTGGCTCCATCACAAATTCCTCTGGGAAACTGTCCCTAATGCGTTGTATGAATTTGATTTACTCTTTACAATTTGATTAGCCCAATCATCATGAAGATCAAAGTCAACCAGAATTATTGCTCTCTTCTTTACGTCCGCTACTATTATTTGTTGGTTTATTGCCTTGCCCCCAGACTGGCTCCTGTCTGGAGGTCTGCACACAACTGCTACCAATGTCTTCTATCTTTTGATATTTTTCTACCTCTGCTCAAATGCACTGTACATCATCCGAGCTTAGGTCATCTCACACAACTGTCCTCATTTTGTTTCTTGTTAACAGTGCTACATCATCACCACTTTTATTCAGAAATGAAATGAGGACACTTTCTAACCGTGACCCCTGTTGTTCAGAGACTGTGAGGATTCTACCCAATATACTAACATACAAGAATAGGAGTCTAAATTGAGAGATTGGCCTTTTGCTTGAATTGAGGATTCATCATAGATAACTGTGTGCTGTCATATTACTATTAACTGCTACTGAACAGTGGAAGTAATTTGCTGATGAAATTTGAAAACAAATTATTAATTGTTGTAAGGAATGTTTAGTTACCACCCAGTAATTCTGATAGAGAAATGTGTTTGTAATGAGGAGTCACACATTTTTTTAAAAATTGTTTATTTGGATTTTTACAAAGTCATTGCTATGTTATTTCTGTATAAGTGGCTAGTAAAAGCATTTGATCCATTCTTACTGTTTAGTCTTCACACCTCTGTACTATTTTAAGAGATTGAATTCTACTGTGTTCTGCCATAGATAATCTTTGCAGAGCTAACAATACTTTGAGTGGTTTCTGTTTGGGGACAAGTAATGGAAGTAAAAATGAGGAAGAGAAATAATCTTCAATATCCTACATTGTTGGAACAAATTTGTAACAGAGCAACTTGAAGGTGACAAAGTTCTCATAATTTGTTCTACAGACTTCATGTCAAGCTCAGCGATGGCTTACATACATGTCTTGTCAGTTGGTTTGTTTGTTCACAAAAAGTCAATTTTTTTTCTATTCTCTTGTGGGACTTGGGCATCACTGGCTAAGCCAACATGTATTGCCCATTTCTAGTTGCCCTTGAGAAGTTGGTGGTGAGCTAACCCCATGTGCTCTAGATAGACTCACAATGCCATTATATAGGGAATTCAGGATTTTGACTTAGTGACAGTGAAGGAACCGTGATATATTTCCAAGTCAAGATAATGAGTAGCTTGGAGTGGAACTTGTAGTTGGTGGTGTTCCCATGGATCTGATGCCCTTGTCCTTCGAGATGGAAGTGGTCGTGAATTTGGAAGTTGCTGTCTAAGAATCTTAGGTGAATTTCTGACAACCCATGAAAGCTATTTGTAATATGGAAAGGCACTATTATATCACCTTAATTTCAGATTATTGTTGATAGATCTATACCTCTTCCTTTATAATCAAGTGATTGTTCACTTTATGTAGTGAGTGCAAGTTGGGAATGGGCTGTTCCAGAGGTGGAACTTCCTCTTTCCCCAGGACTAGCAGGGAGAGGACAACACCAGACTATGCCAGCCTGATCAGAGTTTGCCTTCTGGATTAAATCGGTCTCAGCTGCCTGGTGGTCAATGACCTTCTCCAGTCACTATCTTCAAAGCTATACTTCACACTCACTCAATCTGTTCTACTGTACCCACCTCCCACCAAGGCTCACACTGTACCACTCTCTTTGCAACATCTTCCCTTTACTTGATGTCACCCATCCCATCTCAACCCCACTAACCTTCTCTAACCTCTGTGCCAGCTAATCACCCTCTCAGGGCACCTCTCAGCCTTCACCAAATGCAACAGCTGTGCCGCCTTATTTGCCTCTTTAATTCCACGAGGAAAGAAGCCCAGAATAGGGACAAAAGAGTCAAGGTGAGTTTTGAGGTGTTTGACAATGGGCTGCTCACTTTTATGTTGAGTAAGTTTTGACCTTGACCACACTACATGGTTAACTTTGAAGCCTGGGGAAGATAATAAAGGCTGGCTTTGACTTACTTTGTTGGAACCACTGAGCATAAGCAATCCCCCTTGAATTCATGAGTCCTGTTGGCAACAAATGATAACCTTCCATTCTTCATGTCTGTACTAAATGGAAAGGCTAGACAGAAGTTATAAGAGCCTGGTATCTCTGGCTGAGGAGACAAAATGCAAAAAGTTAAGGCAAGGCAATTGACGATCAGGATGTTATTAGCATTCAGGTAGACTCAGAATGTAGTCCAAGAGCTGAATACATGTCCCAGAATGAAGTGCCCTTGCAGCAGCATCACAATGATAATGACTGTTGCAGCTCAAAGTGTAGCATTGAAGTGCACAAAAGTCCTGTAAATGGATGCTCGAGTGTTCTCAGAGGCTAGCACTAATGAATGATAGTGTGCATTGATACAGGGTGCATACGGACAGTGCCCATGCAGTGTGCCCTGAGATGTTGGCAGAACAATTTAAGAAGACAGCCTCTGGTACAAAAGTGAGGTTTATTTGCATTCCTGGATAATCCTTGTGGATTTCTTAGGAAATAAAGCAACACAACTCAGCAAGAAGCAAAACTTATGAATGTGCTGTTAAAAGTTCTATATTGTCCTTCTGGATTCACTCTACTGACATAAATGTATGATATGTCAGCAGAGTGGTTACCTAAGTGTACAAAATGCACCATGCAACTTCCAATGCAGTACAATCCTGGACTGGTGACCACTCTGATCAGAGCAGAACCTTATTGTGTTATAAATAGTCCAGCCAGATCTGGCATTGACTTGCTACAAATTGTACACAATATACTTTCAAGTTGGCTCCTTTGGATTTAAATGATTGAAGGTGAGTTCTATACTGTGGAAATGGCTAGACTGAAAGTGCAGTAGTGTTAGTAATGACTAGGGGCATTAATGTTTGAGTTGTAGGCATGGTTAAGTAAAGCAATAGGTGCAGAAATATTGTGGTCCAAAGGTTGAATAGCTGTGAATTTGAAAACATTTTTGTAAATGAATTGAGGATAGTTTTTTTTTCAAAGACAGGTACAGAAAGATAACTGGTTGGTCATGGAAGGGCATATGGATTGTGAGAGTGATCAGAGTAGAAATTACTTAAAATCTGAGAGTAGCAAAAGCAGATGAGGTGGTAAGATCAAGGAGGTAGTGTGAACGTGAGTTGGGAAATGAGGTGAGGATAAAGAGTTATTTAGTTAATTAAGGGAACTGATATAAGGTATTTATATATTTTTAAATCATTTATTTTTGTGTTTATATTTTTGAATCTTGAACCAGTGGCATATAGATTTTCTGTGTATCTGAAGGGGTTTGTGAAGGTACAGACACACAACCAAGGAACAACAAATACTCAGCCCTTGAAACCTACTCCACCATTCAATAAGATCATGCCTGATCGGATTTTACCTTAACTTTACATTCCTCCAGACCCTGATAATCTTCATCTCATTGGTGTCAAGAATATATCTACCTCTGCCTTTAAAATATTTAAAGATTCACTTTTTTTGAGGAAGGGAATTCCAAAGACTTGCATCCCTTTGGGAGAAAAGTATTTTCTTCATCTCTGGCTTAAATGGGTGACTCCTTATTTTTAAAGAAAGACCCCTAGTTCTAGATTCCAAAAGAGGAAGTACCTTTTCATGTTTACCTGGTCAAGTTCCCTCAGAGTCTCAGATGGTTCAGTTAAATGATCTCTGACTCTTCTAAGCCTCAGAGCATATAGGCCGAACTTGTCTCCCCTTTCCCCATAAGTCAATCTGCTCATTGCGAACTTTATTCTGGTAAGACTTCTCTGAACTGTTTCAGTCACATTCACATCCTTCCATAAGTATGATGGGCAGGCCTGTACTCCAGATGTGGTCTTACCAATTCTGTGTTTAACTGAAGCATAACCTCCATACACTTACATTCAATTTCCCTGATAGTAAAACTTACAAATGGATTGATTGTGAATGTGAACACAAATCTTCTGGAATTACTAATTTGTTTCAGTCCCGGCAAGAGCTGTAGACATGAAAATTACCATTTTCCACAATGCCGCTATTAGCTATTCTGATTACTTGTTGTGCCTGCATACTAACCTCTCTGCAACCTCTTATTATTTAGACAATATGCTTTTTTAAAAAATTCTTTCTGCCAAAATGGACAATTTCACAAATTCTCACATTATATTCCATTTACCAGGTCTTTGTTCACTCACTCGGTAGGAGACTGAAGGCTTTCAGTGACAGAAGTGGGGAAAGACAATAGACTAATAGTAGACTAATTATGCAAAGCGCAACAAATCAGAGACAAACATTAACATCGTATTTCTCATACATGTGAATATCCTGGATACAGGAAATTGTCAGTGCATTTACATAATTTCCACAATCTCAGGAAGGAAATATAAGCCATTGCTTATGAATACTTTATGTTTCTCATGAGCTGAAAACCCTTTAGACACAATTTTAAATCTGAACATAAATCAATAGCTCACTCATTGTGTATTTGTGTCCCAAATCAAATCAGTGGCTCATTGCTTTCCCATTAATCTTAAATACAGAAAGGTGGAAAGCATTCTTTATTAATAAGCATGACCACTTCAATTACCTGAATGGATGCAGGAGTATGAAGTCACATGGTCTCAGGGGGTAGGTAGAGCTGTTGGATGGATTGATTGTGAATGTGAACATAAACCTTCTGGAATTACTAATTTGTTTCAGTCCAAGCGAGAGCTGTAGACATGAAAATTACCATTTTCCACAAGAAATCTAATATTTCCCAACAGAGGGAATGCATTGAATAATGACCACAAGTAGTGCCAATGGCTTAGCAAGAGCTTTAAAATCAGTTCCTAAAGAATGGAGTAGGGCACATTCACAATAAACTCGTAGCAGAAAACTGACAGTCATTGCATATTCTGCAGATCAGTGCAAAATTGTTTCAGTTGAAGGTCTCCAAGGGATTGTAATGATGATGAAAAACTTTGTATTGATTAATCATCAGTTATAATCAATTTTTAATCGCAGTTCAGAGCCTGATGAACCAACAGAGCTAGTCTGATGTGACCAACTCAATTTAACAGCTGCTCTCTTTTGACAGCAGTAAATCAGTAACATATCAAACTTACTTGAGATAAAAAGTCCCTTGGAGACAAATTATCTGTGATCTGTGGAATGAATTAAAAGAATAGACTTAATGAAGTCAAGCTGTAGTCTAGCCAGAAAGGCTGAATGTTGTTGCTGGGAAGCAATAATGCAGCTGTATATTATTTAATTAACCAATCCAAACTACATTGGTATATCATCAAAATCATGTTTGAATGCAACCTTTAGTTGAGTTCCCTCTTTATTACAATTATAATGTAGGTGGGAACTGGTTTAGGTGCACCAATTGGATAGAATGACCTATTTCTGTGCTGTAGATACTGAATCATACATTGGAATACTTTGAATTGACACTGCAATACCTTTTTTGAAAATTTTAATATGTTTCTATATATTCATACTGTCTTGCAAAACCTTTTGTTCATTATTTATTCATGGGACATGGGCACAGCTTGTGAGGTTGACATGTATTGCACATCTGTAACTGCCTCGCAGAAGGTGGTGATAAGCTGCTGCCTTGAACTATGACAGTCCATGTTGTGTAGGTACAACCTCAATTCAACTGAAGGTGTGGTGATATATTTCCAAGTCAAATGGTATATTGGCTAGAAGGGAAGTTGGTGTTGTCATACACCTCCTGCCCTTGTCCTTCTAGCTAATGGAGGTTTTGAAGATGCTGTTGAAGGAGCAGTGGTGAGTTGCTAATGTGCTTCATGTAGCTAATACACATTGCTGCTAACAGTGGTGGAGGGAATGAATGTTTAAGGTGGTGGATAAGGTAACAATTAAGCAGGTGTCTTTGTTCTCAGTGGAATTGGCTTTCTTCAGTGTTGTTAGAGCTGCATTCATCCAGGCAAGTGGAGAGTAGTCCATTACATACCTGACCAATATACTGTAGATGGTTAACTTTGGAGGGGAGTGGGGAGGTCAGGTGATGAGTTACTTGCTGCTGAATTATTAGGCTTTGATCTAACCTTCTACCCATAGTGTTTGTATGGTTGCCCCATTTCAGTTTCTTGTCCATAATATACTTGAGAATGTCCATGGGGAGAATTGATTGATGGCAATGGAGTGGCAAATATTTCTCAACATTGTGCAGTGATGAGTTAACATCCCACTTCTGACTTTTTAATGGAAGGATGGTCACTGATGAAGCAGCCAAAGGTGATTGGCCTGAGGAAATTACCATGAGAAATTTCTACAGTGACATCTTGGACTTAGGAGAAAGTAAGGACTGCAGATGCTGGAGAGTCAGAGTTGGAAAAGTGTGGTGCTGGAAAAGCACAGCAGGTCAAGCAGCATCCAAGAAGCAGGAGAGTCAACTCTTCCTGATGAAAGGCTTATGCCCAAAACGTCGACTCTCCTGCTCCTCGGTTTCTGCCTGACCTGCTGTGCTTTCCCAGTGCCACACCTTTTGACTATCCTTGGACTGAGATGATGAAACTACTGAAGCATTATTTTGTTTTTCTTTTGGAGATGTAGAGTTTTGAAGGGAAGAATTGAGCTGCACATTAATGCACATTATCCATGTCATGCTGTAAAAGAAACCTTACCCTGCAATCCTGTTAGCTTAAATTGGATATGTTAACATTAAGACTGAGGAGACCTGTTTATGCTGCACAGGCAGACTCTCTTCACAGGGCATTTTTAAGCTTTTATAATCTTAGTATGTACTTTGAATTTCTCAAAGCATTTCACACAGTTTTCTTTTCACTGAAATATAATTTTGGTTTTTAAGCATTAGCAGCATTGTTCTGTTTTAGGAAAAGGGGTAATGACATGAATGAATATTTGCTAAGTAGGTGGAAGTTTGTTGAAGCAGTGCTAACTAGTATACCAGAAAAACTTAGGGGCGAACCTTAAATTATTGCCAATCTTTCACATTTACCTCACATACGCATAGGAACTTTACGTACCATTTCCTCTGAAGAACATCTGCACTCCATCCATATTACTGGTATAGCAATTAAATTCTCTGTTTGCATTAGCTCTGACTTGATTTTCAAGTTTCCAGATCCCTTTCCTGATAAATTAGAACTTTCAATGTCAGGAGTATGCTGCAGTCCCCCCAGTGAAATGATTAGCCTTGGAAGGGATGGCTAAAGGCTTTGAAGGATTTTCCAACTAATATCAAACTCCAGTGTTTCTGAGTCCGCCCTCCCATATTCCAAATTGTTTTACTGATGCCTTGGTAGACAGAGCAATGAATAGTGTAGTGAGGCAACTTGACTGTGTCATCTGGTCCTCAAATTCAGAATGTTATGACTCAGAATTGAAACAGCTGTTAACGTATTTTTGTTGGGGCCGTCTTGCTGTTTTCAACTCCATAAAGTTCACAATCCTTTCCAGAATTGCTTTGAGGGAGCATAAGACTGAATACAAACAGTCAGAACTTTATTTGATTTGTTATTGTCACATGTACTATGATACAGTGATAAGTATTGTTTTGCAGGATAATAGAACAGAATGCAGACAATGGTATTATGGCTACAGAGAAGGTGCAGAGAAAGATCAACTCTAATACATGAGAGGTCCATTCAAAAGCCTTATAACAGCAGGGAAGAAGTTGTTCTTGAACTGCACAGCCTTGGCTCTACCTATTTGTATGACAATTATTTGGGCAAAGTGCTACAACTGGCATACATCTACAATTTGCATAAATAATCAACTTAATGCAGACCTGAGGCCAGCACATGGAATCATAGAGAGATGAAAATTTACCATTTCCAATGTGGTGGCCACTGAAGTTTGGCAGCAAATGAGGAAAAGAGACCCTGTCTTCAATGTGATTAATGTTTGGCTTTTTCAGCTGGAAAAAAAACGAGTGAAATGGCATCAAATTTACTTATGAGCTCAGAATGAAATCCTAAATCTCTTCCCATTCATTTGTCATTTGTGGCTGAGTGGTAACACTCTTTGTTCAAAGTCAGATTGTTAGGTTTCAAGTCTTATTCCAGAGACGTGAGCACAAAATCTAGGCTTATACTTTCAGTTGACAACTAAACGGATATCATAATGTCGGAAGTGTAGACCTTTAGATGAGACATTAAAACAAGGCAACTTCTACCCTGTCAAATGGATATAATAGATTTCCATAACCGTGTTTTAAAGAAGAACAGTGCAATGCTTGTTCTTCAATTCCCATCAATAAATCAGATTATCATCTCTTTCTCAAAATGCTGTTCATGGGACTTCATTGTGAGCAAATTGAATCCTGCAATTCTTGCATTATAACAGTGATTACACTTCAGAAGTATTTAATTACCTTCAATTCTTGAAAAGTGCTATTTAAATGCAAATGTTTTCTCTTTATACTTTAATTAATTTGAGCGTTCAGTCACCTTCTGGTAAATACTATAAAGTGAAGCATAAATTTACAGTCTGTAAATTTAAAAAATATTTTAAACTTTCTCAATCTCAGAGGCATGACAAGCTTCTAATCATCAAACTTCTCAGTGGAGAAAAAGAGTATGGTAGATAAAGATCATGAAGCTTTTGAGATTAAGACCTCAGGAAGTTTAAAACAGTTTTACAATATAATTAGGCAGTCTTAACTGTGCACTGGACTTATAAGACCAGAACAGCTTATACAGTCATAAAGCTATACATAGTTTTAAAATGGAATAGCGTTCTATACTACTTAGATTGAATAAATAGATTGTCACTTTATTTTCATTGCACCCCATTTTGAAAATCCCCTGTTCCTGTATTTCTATCTTCTAGACAGTGTCGAACAGATTCTGTATCATGAGAATCCATTATTAGCATCATTAGATTATAATTAATAGTATTGAAGGACTTTTAAAATCCAATTTCTGGCAGATGTTAGAAATCTCCTGCTTGCCAGGAATTTAAAACTAAAACTCCATTTTTTTTAATATTGTGCCCATGTTCTTCCAGGTGGTAGAAATTGCAGGTTTGGGAGATGCTGTAGAAGGAGCCCTGGTCAGTTGCTGCAATACATCTTGCAGAAGTACAGACTACTGAGTGGGGTACTAATCAAGCAGATGGGTTTGTTTTGTGGATGACGTTGAGATTTCTTGAATATCTTTGGAGCTGCACTGACCCAGACAAGTGGTGATAATTCACCACATTCTGAAGAGAGACCTCATCAAAGGTGAGGTTTCAGGATCTGAAATCCTGATCACAAATTTCCTAGTCTCTGGCCTGCTGTTCTAACATTTATGTAGCTGGCCCAATTTAGTTGTTAGTCGGTTTGCGTGATTATTGTTGAAAACCCATTTGTTTCTGATTTAGTGATAATTATTTTAGCATTAATAGTGAAATTCCTGGAACTTTGGTTCATGGTTAGTTGGAGCAAATGGCGCATCATTTAACAGAATGCGTATCACTTAAACATGGCTACTGCACTTGGATGAATGAAAGTGTGATGAAATCCATTGCTTGATATTCCAGCTATGTTATGTATGACAGCAATCATGAATATTACAACATCCAGTGAACAGCATGTTCCACCGCTATGGTTGCTATGTTTTGTTCTACATACTGGCAGAGGTGGAATATATTGTGAAGAATTCAATAGGTCACTCAGAACAGTTCAAGGATTACGGAGCAGTCAATTTTAGAGTTTTTGGGTAGTCTGTGTTATGCAGCTAGTCATCCATTTACTGAAACAGGAATCAATTTGTCTTCTGCAACAGTTTAATAATTTTTCATAGTGTAATACAAACTGCATTCTACTCTCTCTCCTTCCCAACCAACTGCTCTTACTGGGAAAAATGAACCCTTAAATATATGCTGCAATGACCAGTGGAGCAGTAGAACGAGGTAAGAAATCACTTCATCCCTCCGAACTCTGTTGTAACACTGTCATTTTTTATTACAAATGCTCAAAGAAGTTAACAACGGATTATTAAAAGACAATATTACAGCCATTAGAAGTAGCCATTACTGTACATCTGTAATATTGAAATAGTGTTTTTCAATCACAACATGATGTAGACATGACTCAAGGATCTTATAATTTAAAAAAAATATTTGTTTAAGAAGTCCACAGGTACAGGTGAGAGTGTGAAGTGACAAATTGGAAGCAGTGAAGCACACATAAATTTAAGTGTCTGTCCAAAATGGTAGGCCAAGTGATTTTTCAAACTGACAGGAAATTTTCCACAGAAAATATCATTCCTGTCTTGATAAATGCGTAAGTTTGCTTACCAAGAAGCTTCCAAAATCCAGTGAATTGGTGCAGTCCACTAGCAGCTTGCATTAGTTTTCTCACATGGTACAATGCATTTCAGTCAACTCTAAAGCATATGACAATTGTAATGATCATTACAGCTGTGACAACACCACCCCAGCCAATTATGTGAAAACAGAAATAACATCTGTCTGGGATGCTTGTACTGTGTTCTGGGATCAATAATTTTCTCTGCCTTGGCCAGGCTGTGAAGACAGATGGATATGGGCTTCAGTCAGTGGAGGATCTCATAGATTCTGTTTTCCCAGTGATCATTGGGAGTGCTTAACCGTAATGCTGTTACATGGACATTTGTACAATGAAATGTGTTACTAGCTCTCATGAAAAAAACAATTCTGCTTCTCCATAGCCCCCTCAACCAAAGCACACCACTGAGTCAGAAAGACCTGACATTCACTGAGTTGATACAATGTGCTACAGCTGATCCCTGGAAGACCCTTTCATCCTAAACTCACTGATTTTGAGCATCTCCCAAGTACTTGAAAGAGTCACCATAGATTCCTTCCCCAATGCTGCAGAAAATTGGGTAGTACCTTGTAAAAACATTAAATTAGATAAAAGAGCTTGAGAACGTTGTACTCTGATAAATAGTTGTTTAACACTCTACCTGTAGCAAGTAAAATCTACATAAAGCTTTAAATCTTTCTGTCAGTGCATGCACTTGTAATAATTGCCGATTCTGCCATGAATATTTGGCAATATTTATCAATTTTGGAATTGGCAATAGCTGCTGTGTAGCCTGTTATAAATGTTGAACATGACTGTTAAACACAAGTCAGGACAGATTGTTCAGCTGACAGTCTATCATATGAGCATAGACCTTTGGCTGCAGCAACTGTTGGAACCAATCTTTCTTTCTTCCTATCCTTTAGGTCAGCAGTGGCCTCTCCCTCACTGCATCCCCTACTTCAACAGTGGCAACATATATTGTTCATATGCTTTTCCACAACTGTTGTGCCCAGAGGAGAGGGAATGCACAGAAATCACATTAGAGAATAAATAGGGATGCAAGTGCTTTCAATGTAAAGATTTCAAAATTAAGACATGAGGGCTGGACTGTGTGGCCCAACTTAGGGACCAGTGATGAATTAGAAAGAAAAAAGCCCTTTCACTATTGAATGCAGAAGTCACTCCTCCAATGCCATATCCAGTTATTTTCATTGGGGGAAGGAAAGGGCTTGGTCAGGAACCCCAGATGCTGCTATTTGGAGTTGTTGGAACTTTTCTGGAAGGAAGCATTTCAGAAGTTGTGCGATTTTTCAATGAGGCAGGCATGGTTTGGAAGATTTCCTAAAACACACCAGCAGGGTGTGAATCGTGGATTGGAGGTGGAAGATTTCAGAAGGTGGGTAAATATTATTTTGCATCCTTTACAGCTCATCATTAAATGCTGGAGTCTGCATTTTATCTCTGCATAGTATTGTTAGTTAAACTGTCCTTGATTAGTAAAAAGTGTAGTTGTGTCAAGCAGTATAAAATGGAAAACCTCTACAAACGTGCTCAAATACATTATACAGTTGAAAATATAATATTCTACATTGGACAATATTGAAAGACTTGCCGAGAGTCAGATTAAAAGCTAACTCATCAAGCTCCTTCATGGCTGTCATTCATTACAAAAGAGCTCAGTTATCTCTTTGCTTATTTGAAAACTTGTGGAAGCTGGAAAATGCTCTCAGTTTCATTCAAAAAGCTAACGGGTCTGTGTTTCAGAGTTTTATTTTAACAGAGCTGTCCAGGACATCTTATACTGTTCAAGGAGAATAATCTTGTTTGAATTGCTTAGTTGAATGATGTTTTATTTTGACAATTTTGGAACTTTAAATAGTTTGCTTGTTAATATAAAGCTGGTGAGTTCTGTTTACACACTAGATACTGAGTGAGTGTGTTGGAGGGAGGTGAGGGATAATGAGAGTTCTCAGGGGGAATGAAGCAGGTGACAGAATGCAAGGATGATTAGGTTAGATTACTTACAGTGTGGAAACAGACCCTTCGGCCCAACAAGTCCACACCGACCCGCCGAAGCGCAACCCACCCATACCCCTACATTTATCCCTT
Organism: Chiloscyllium plagiosum; assembly: GCF_004010195.1. Taxonomy (NCBI): domain Eukaryota; kingdom Metazoa; phylum Chordata; class Chondrichthyes; order Orectolobiformes; family Hemiscylliidae; genus Chiloscyllium; species Chiloscyllium plagiosum. The sequence goes on from NC_057735.1 coordinate 29,730,356, forward strand.
TAACCTAACACTACGGGCAATTTAGCATGGCCAATTCACCTGACCTGCACATTTTTGGACTGTGGGAGGAAACCGGAGCACCCGGAGGAAACCCACGCAGACACAGGGAGAACGTGCAAACTCCACACAGTCAGTCGCCTGAGTCGGGAATTGAACCCGGGTCTCTGGCGCTGTGAGGCAGCAGTGCTAACCACTGTGCCACCGTGCTGCCCTAATGCGTTGAGGGGTGTGATTAGAGTAGGAGTTTGAGATGCAGGGGCTTTGAACTCATCTGAAGAGCTGGCCCAGTGTCGCTGGAACTGAAGGCAGGCCTTTTAAGCAAGCTTTTAAGTCTTGCTGAGACTTCCCTGTCAAGTCATCCTGAACATAAAAATCCAGTAACGAGACTGAAGTAGAATTGTGATATTGAAAACATTCCTGATTCACAATTCCCATCTCTGTGATGAAAGCTTATTTCAAAATTTTGCCCATATGTATTGGGGAAGGATCCCCCCAATGGCACACACCATCCTTACTTGGAACATTATCACTCTTCGTTCTCAGTGGCTGTGTCATAATCCTGGAACTCCCTTCCTAACCGCACCCAGCATCCAAAACGACTGCAGCAGGTCACCACCATAAAATCCCCACAGTGTCGAAGCAGGCTGTTCGGCCCATTGAGTCCACACCAACCCTCCAAAGATCATTCCAACCAGACCTGCCCCCTACCATATCCCCATAACTCGGCATTTCCCACAGCCAATCCACTTAGCCTGCACATGCCTGGACACTATAGGGCTATTTACCCTGCCTATCTACCTCATCTGCATATCTTTGGACTGGGGGGCAATAACTAGAGCACTGGAGAATACCCATGCAGATAAGGGGAGTATGCACAAACCCCACACAGACAGTCCCCTGAGGGTGGAATCGAACCCAGGTCCCTGGTGCTGTGAGGCAGCAGTGCTAACCACTGAGACCCCATTCTGCCCCAGGCTTCTCCAGGGAAAACTTCAAAAAGGTTACACATTTTAAAGTTTAAATGAATTCCTCTTTATAAGTTGCAGCAACAAACCACAGGTCAGGAAAGGAGCCAGACTTAATGCATGTTGGCACTTCAAGATGCTCTCCTAGTATTATGTGGGCATCAAAGTAGTGGTCACAGCATTGTGGATGTCACTGAGCATTAGGAATACATCAGCGTGAAATGGGTGTTTTTCTCCTTGAAATCAAGACTGAATGAGGAGCAGCAGCCTGTACAGGAAGAACAGAGCATCAGGCAGAAAGAAAGTCTGAAGAGAGCTATGAGGATCATGAAGGAAGAAGAGCTACATAAGATCGACAGGGAGATGTGAAATTATCTGAAGGTAACTGAGAACTGATGTCAAAGGAGACTGCCACTCCTTGTGCAGGTGGTCATAGACATCACAACTTCAGTTCCACTGAGATATTGGAGAAGTTGGAATGATTTCTTGGTGAACCAGAAGACTGGGAAAGATTTGATCGAGGTATTTGAAATCATAAATGATCTCGACATGTTTGCATTGGTGGAAAGATTGGGAAGCAGAGACCTCAGATTGAAGGTGATGGGCCGAGGAAGCTGAATACACGAGGGTAATTTGGTTATGCAAGTGCATTGTCTGAGATTGCGATGGAGGCATGTTCAATCTCTACATTCAAATCATTATCTGCAAAGAAAAAAAAAGGCTCTGCAGGGATACAGGGAAAGGGGAGTGGAATGTCATTGGGTGAATTATTCCTTCACATTGGGCCATATGGCTTTCTTCTTTGCTGTAACCATTTTGTGATTTCATTGCTATATCTCATTGATGATAACATTGGTGCATTACCCAGGTGATCAATGTCCTCTTTACTGGGCATTAGACAATGTACGAGTGTCATAACTGAAGGGCACCACAATCTCCAAGGATGTCTTATGCCTCATGCCCTCCAGTTCTGTCCTGTAATACTCTTGTGAAAGGTCTCGCTTATAGATTTGATTAGATTAGATTCCCTACAGTGTGGAAACAGGCCCTTTGGCCCAACAAGTCCACACTGACCCTCCTAAGAGTAGCCCACCCTCCTCTGATTAATGCACCTAACAACTGTGGATGATTTAGCATGGCCAATTCACCTGACCTGCACATCCTTTGAATGTGGGAGGAAACCGGAGTACCCGAAGGAAACCCATGCAGACACGGGGAGAATGTACAAACTCCACACAGACAGTTGCCCAAGGCTGAAATCGCATGGGACCCTAGTGCTGTGAGGCAGCAGTGTTAACCACTGAGCCACTGTGGTGGTGGTCTGTTGTGCTCTCCTTAATGTGACCCTTCAAACAATGTGGAGCTTGAGGAAAGTGAGCCCCTGGAAGGGGAAAGCTTTTAAAAGGTGAGGAGCAGGAAACAAGACTGAAGACAGAGGGAAATGGTACTGAACACAGTGGTGCCTCTGAGAGATGACAGAACCACCTCCACTTCTTGCTATCTCAGGGGTGTCATGTCTTTGGCTCCCCATTGCCAGGCTCTGGCACAAAGAGTCTCCCTTAGAACATTGAGCAGCTGCTGTGATGGTTGTATAGGGTGCCAGAAACCGACCTTCAAAAATAATTATTTTCTAATACATCTTCTTTTACGTAACTCTAGAGCAGATGGGGATTTAAACTCAGGACTTGTACCTCTAAGGTAGGGAAATTACCACTACATTTTGTTTTAATCAACCTGTCCAGGAATGTTATGACATACCACTGGAGCAAACCTGGGCATCCTGATTCAGAGGTAAGGACATTTCTACAGTGCTACAAGGACACTGACTGAAACTTCATTCCTGCCTAATTAAATTAGCTTTAATTGGAGAGGAAACACATCTCCATCTTGATTAATCAGGGCAGGACCTGTACATTCATGGTAAGGTCCTGGGGAATGTTGCAGAACAAAGAGAGCTTCGAGTCACCAGTGGATAGGATAGTGAAGAAAGTGTTTGGTATGCTTGCCTTTATTGGTCAGAGCACTGAGTATAAGAGTTGGGAGGTCATGTTGCAACTTACAGGACATTGGTTAGGCCACTATTGGATTACTGTGTTCAATTCTGTATCTCCCTGCTTTAGGAAGAATGTTATGAAACTTGAAAGGGTTCAGAAAAAAAAATACCGAATATTTGAGGGTTGGAGCTATAGGCAGAGGCAGAATAGACTGAGACTGTTTTCCCTGCAGTGTTGGAGGCTGAGGGGTGACCTTACAGAGGTTTATAAAATCATGGAGCGACATGGATAGGATAAATAGACAAAGTCTTTACCCCATGGGTGGGTGAGTCCAAAACTAGACAGTATAGGTTTAAGGTGAGCGGGGAAAGATTTAAAAGGAACCTAAGGGGCAATTTTTCCATGCAGAGGATGGCGCATGTATGGAATGAGCTGCGAGAGGGAGTGGTGTAAGCTGGTACAATTGCAAAAGGTATCTGGATGGGTATAAGAATAGGAAGGGCTTAGAGGGATATGGGCCAAATGCTGGCAAATAGGATTAGAATTATTTAGTATATTTGGTTGGCATGGATGAGTTGGACTGAAGGGTCTGTGTCTGTGCTGTATATCTCTACAACTCTATGACTCTAAGATTAAGGGTCCAAACCCGTGAAAATCCAAAATTTAATTGTCTTCCATTTAGAAGTGCTTTTTTGACATAAGAACAGACTTAGCTCCTGTTTCCCACTTCCAAGGGGAAAATCCAGCTCTAGACTCTATTAGAGAATAGGATATAAATTTTTTCAATCAGCAGATCCTATTTATGAATCAATCTGCTTTGGAGATGCTATCACACACCTTTGGAGCAGATAGGACCTTAACCCAGGCTTCCTGGTTCTGAGGTAGGGACACTACCATTGTACCACAAAAGTCCCTTATTAGGGCGGCACGGTGGCTCAGTGGCTAGCACTGCTGCCTCAAAGAACCAGGGTCTCAGGCTCGATTCCAGCCTCGGGCGACTGTCTGTGTGGAGTTTGCACCTTCTCCCAATGCCTGCGTTGGTTTCCTCCGGGTGCTCTTGTTTCCTCCCACAGTCCAAAGATGTGCAGGTTAGGTGAATTGGCCATGCTAAATTGTTCATAGTGTTAGGTGCATTAGGCAGAGGGGAAATGCATCTTGGTGGGTTACTCTTCTGAGGGTCAGTGTGGGCTGGTTGGGCCGAAGGGCATGTTTCCACACTGTAGGGAATCTAATCTAATCTAGAATGCCCTCTTGAAAATAAGCTTTTAATTGATCTTAGCATACCCCTATTTAAATATAATTTCCACCAAATCAGAGCAATAGTCTTGAAAGGTTCAGCCAATATAAATAAAAGTATAATTCACAACCATACTTCAAGTTATAAATCAACCTTGAGAACAGCTCTTGAGATTAACTTGGATATGTAAATCAAGACAACAGTTTTTAAATTTATAAGGAGGTGATGGCCAAGTGATATTATCCCTGGACTGTTAATCTAGAAACCCAGGTAATAATCTGGGACCCGATTTGAAATCCTGCTATGGGAGATGGTGGAATTTGAGTTCAATACACCTCAGGAATTAAGAGTCTAATAATGACCATGAATCCATTGCTGATTGTCGAACAAACCCTTATCTAGTTCACTAATGTCATTCTTGCCTGGTCTAGCCTACACGTGACTCTAGACCCACAGCAATGTAACTACCTCTGGGCAATTAGGGATGGGAAATAACTACTGGCCTAGCCAGCGAAACCAAATTTATGTTGTACCAAGACTGAACACCACAAAAACGAATATCTAGATTTTATTTGCAATTGACTATATTGAAGTAAATTATCAGGCCAGCTATAAAATATTATAGATACAGTGATAAACAGGCAAATAAGTGTACTTTAGCCACAAATCTTTTAAAACCTTACTTAAAATAAGGATAATTTATTATGCTGTAAATTTTATGTGCATGGAAATTTATAGGTAAGCAGAGTTCTATTCTTTGTGCATGATCTATATGGCATTAATAGTCAGATGTTGTAGTGGATCCTGAAGCATCTTTACTCGGTTTTAAAAAGGCTCATACATTATACTCTCTCTACATTGATGCAGAAAGCAACTTACTAAGCAAGTCATTGGTCTCGTAATGCAGCTGAACATGCCCAATGATTTCTCATCAATGTCTTGCGCAAATTAAACACATAAAACTGAGATTTATTCATGAATTTTCTACACCAGTGGTAAATGCTGTTTTATCAGGTGTCAGTTATATGAAAATTAATTAGGAGAAGGAATACTTTTGATTTCTAAATGTTACATGTTAAATCATTAATGTTACATGTTCATAGAACCAATGGACTTAATAACCTACTGCAGCAGAATAATGGCAATGATAGGAGCTGACAGAATGTAAAGTACTTTTCAAGGTGCTGTTCCAACTTCCCTCAGAGAGCAATAGCTTTTGCAAAAGAAATGCATTCACATTTCCAATCAATGGCTGATATGATCACATGACAAGATTAAAAATTTTCAAACTTTTTCTGTAACAAATAAACAAAAAGTAAAATACTGCAGGTGCTGGTAATCTGAAACAAAACTGAAAATGCTTGAGAAACTATACAGGTTTGGCAACATCTGGTGAAAGATAAATACAGTTTTAAAGTTTTTGAGTCCTGTATGATGACTGTTCAGAATTGTTGGAAAATTGTTCTCTTTATACTTTTAACAGAGGTGGATAAAAAAACAAAGAAAACAGACGATGTACATGCACAGTACAAAAGTCAAAAAGGTTTTTAATATGGTGGAAGTGAAAAAGAGAGGTTAAGTTAAGGGATGAAAGAAAGAGAATATGTCCTCTCTACTGAGAGGAACTTAAAGAGACGCAAGCAAGAAAAGGCTGTGTCTTGGTAAAGGGGAAAGGAATGGAAGGACAATATAAAACAGATACTATGCAGTAAATTTCTGAAATTATAGAATTCAATATTAAGGTGGAAGCAGAAAATGGGATGTTGTTCCTCAAACTTGTGTTGTGCTTCATCGGAACATGACAGAAGCCCAGAACAGAAATGTTCACATGAGAGTGAGGTGGTTTATTGACACGAGGAACAACTGGAAGGTCAGGGTCATTCCTATTGACAGAGCAGAGGTGTTGTGCAAAGTGGCAGCCAGTCTGCGTTTGATCTTGCCAATGCGAAGAAGACCGTATTGTAAGCAGCAAATACAGCAGATTGGCTTGAACGTATAAGAAAAATGACACTTCACCTGGAATGTGTGTTTGGGCCCTCTGAAAATGAGGAGGGAAAAGATGAATGGGCAAGTGTTATACTTCCTGTAATTGCAGGAAGATGCCATGAGAGACTGTGAAAGTCTTGGGAGTAATGGAGGAGTGGCCGAGGGTATCATGGAGGGCACAGTCCCTACAGAATACTAGGCTAAAAGCAACATTATTGAAACAGTATTTCAGTCAGAATCGGAAACTTTAAATGTCAGAAAAAAACCAATTTACATTTAAAATGACCAAAGATCTCTCATGACAGTTTACTTATTCTACCTCATAAGTAGACATTTCATTCTGCAGCCTATCTAAAGCTAAGCTTAGCTGCTTTTACGTTCAGCTGGATCACTCCTATTGCTCATACTAACATTCACAGTGAAGAACAAATTATAGCGACTCTTCCTCTAACCAAAGTTAGATGAATCTTCCAGGCATGTTTATACCCTCACAAATTTCAATACTAAAGTGAGTTCTCACATATTCTGCACGTGATTCTATCTCTCGGCTCCCTTGCTCTTAAACCTCTGATAGTTTCTTGTTAATTGACTCCGTCCCTAAGGTTCCATGATATTTTAAGAAAACTTTTAACTGAAAATCCTACAATGACCTCCAAAGGACTCTTTTTTTCTCTCAAAGCACAACTCCATGGCAGTATGAATCAGATGGGCTTTTTATCCAGAAATTCTAATTAATTATTGTCTAGACCCACAACTTCATTCTCCAATGTATTTAAATAGACAGTTTAAAAATATTACATTTTACAAAACCAATCAGTCCCAATATATCCATGGAACATGAAGGCTAATGGTATATCAACCATCAAGATAATTGCTATAGTTAATGTTTGAAGGTGTGAGTATATTACACCTTCTTCCCTGTAAAATCCAGTTCCCCTCTCATCTTGAACAGCTAATGCTTATTGTCAGACAGAATTGAGTATGAGTCACATAATCATTTACATTCCTCCGCTTGAACCTAAATTAAAGAGACAGGCCCTAAAACACTGCAATCTTCCAAAAATCACATTTGTAACAGTACCACAGTTCCTTTTTTCTTTTTAACTCATGTGAGACCTTTTGAACATAGCATATACCCTCCCTCATTAAAACAGGTCATGTAGGCTTTTAAGCCACATAGCCCATGATAAGTGCACCTTTATATCTTTTTTGTTTTTATTCTGTGAAACACAAAGTTATTTGTTACTAACTATTTAACTGCATGCTCAACTCTTCAACAGTATTGTGCCGCCAGGCAACCTTGAGTTGCTTTTCCTGAAACTTCCTTGCATGCTTACCTCCTGTCTTTGTTGCATTGAATCAGTGTTACTTGTGTTAATCATTATGTTTGACCCCGACAGATTCATCACATCCTTCCTGTTGTAAGACACAATACTAATTAAGCAACCTTAAATAGCTTGCTGAGAGCTAAAAATGACTTGAAAGAAGTTAAACTTTTTAAACATAAATACAGAAATGCGTTATATACGTTTTTTGTCCTGCAGGAATTTGAATTTCTACATGAGCCACACTGCAAGTTTCTATTTTTCCAAAGCTAATAGTGGATAACTCGCACAACTTGGATAGAAAGTTTTGTATTTTGGCATTTAACCAATCTGTTGTCTGCTGCAAATACTTTATCATTTACACTAATAACATGGACAATACCATTGGCCTGACTTGTATTCTAACAGTTCATTCTAGCCCTTTTTCAGTAATTCAGGTAAACCAGCAAAGTTACATTTGATTGAGCACTGTCTGTGTCACGTGGAAGCTAATCAACACATGAAGATACAAATAGAAAAATATTGGTTTAGTTGCAAGCAAATGTTATTTCCAAAATATGACTAATATTTAAATTGCAAAGATGAATTGTGTTTTTTTGAGTTATCTTGTTAGAGAATGAAGGCTACTTTTTCCTGATAGTCCCATCAATTCAGCCAGTGATTATCATAAATCAAATGACACAGGTCAGACCTGAACTTCCATGCACCCATACAATAACTGAAACCTTTACAGCATTTTTAATACAAAAAGGAAAGTATTTAGTGGATTGTTGAGTGCGTGGAAGTGGATTACAGGGCTGCATGAAGACTGGAGATGCAGTGTGCAATAAAGTTGAAGAATTGAATAATTTACAAAGACAGACAGACAGACAGAAATTTGGGGCATGAAGATGGTGCTATGTCTGATGTTTACACTTCCACTTTTATCCGCAACCATTAGGTTTTGTGCAATTTACCAATCCTTATGCCAATTGAGGCCTTTCAGCAGCCAATTAATGGATGTTTAAGGACCAACCTATGAAGATAATGCTTGCCAATAGCTGGAAGTACTCATATGATATCATAGAGTCAAAGAGAAGAACAGCACGAAAACAGACCTTTCGGTCCAACTCATCATTGCCGACCAAATATCCCAATCCAATCTAGTGCCCCCCCCCCCACCACCAACATCCAGCCCACATCCTTCCAAACCTTTCCTATTCATATACCCATCCTATTCATATACCCATCTGTGTCAAATGTTGCAATCATACCAGCCTCCACCACATCCTCTGGCAGCTCATTCCATATGTGCACCACCCTCTGCATGAAAAAGTTACCTCTTAAGTCTCTTTTACATCTTTCCCCTCTCACCCTAAACCTAGTTCTGGACTCCCCCACTCCAGGGAAGAGGCTTTGTCTATTTATCCTATCCATGCCCCTCATAATTTTGTAAACCTCTATAAGGTCACCCCTCAGCCTTTGACGTTCTAGGGGAAAAAAGCCCCAGCCCATTCAACCTCTCCCTATAGCTCAAATACTCCAACCCTTGTAAATCCTTGTAAATCTTTTCTGAAACCTTTCAAGTTTCACAACATCATTCTGATAGGAAAGAGACCAGAATCATGTAATATATTAAAACTGGCCTAACCAATGTCCTGTACAGCTGCAACATGACCTCCCAACTCCTGTACTCAATACTCTGACCAATAAAGGAAAGCATACCAAACACCTTCTTCACTATCCTATCTACCTGCAACTCTACTTTCAAGGACCTATGAACCTGCACTCCAAGGTCTCTTTGTTCAGCAACATTCCCTAGGACCTTACCATTAAGTGTATAAGTCCTGCTAAGATTTGCTTTCCCAAAATGCAGCACCTCACATATATCTAAATTAAAGTCCATCTGCCACGTCTCAGCCCATTGGCCCATCTGATTAAAGTATCATTGTAATCTGAGGTACTCTTCTTCGCTGACCACTACACCTCCAATTTTGGTGTCATTGGCCAACTTACTAACTATACCTCTTATGCTCACATCCAAATCATTTATATAAATGATGAAAAGTAGTGGACCCAGCACCGATCCTTGTGGCACTCCACTGGTCACAGGCCTCCAGTCTGAAAAACAACCCTCCACCACCACCCTCTGTCTTCTACCTTTGAGCAAGTTCTGTATTCAAATGGCTAGTTCTCTGTTTATTCCATGAGATCTAACCTTGCTAACCAGTCTCCCATGGGGAACCTTGCAGAACGCCTTACTGAAGTCCATATAGATCAAGTCTACTGCTCTGCCCTCATCTATCCTCTTTGTTAGTTCTACAAAAAACTCAATCAAGTTTGTGAAACATGATTTCCCATGCACAATGCCATGTTGACTATCCCTAATCAGTCCTTGCCTTTCCAAATACATGTACATCCTGTCCCTCAGGATTCCCTCCAACAACCTGCCCACCGTTGACATCAAGCTCACTGGTTTATCGGTCCCTGGCTTGTCCTTACTATCCTTCTTAAATAGTGGCACCACGTTAACCAACCTCCAGTTTTCTGGCACCTCACCTGTGACTATCGATGATACAAATATGTCAGCAAGGGGCCCAGCAATCACTTCCCTAGTTTCCCACAGAGTTCTCGGGTACACCTGATCAGGTCCTGGAGATTTGTCTACTTTTATGTGTTTCAAGACATTCAGTATTTCCTCCTCTGTAATATGGACATTTTTCAAGATGTCACCATCTATTTCCCTCCATTCTATATCTTCCATGTCCTTCTCCACAGTAAACACCCGATGCAAAATACTCATGTAGTATCTCCCCCATCTCTGCGGCTCCACACAAAGGTCGCCTTGCTGATCTTTGAGGGGCTCTATTCTCTCCCTAGTTACCCATTTGACCTTAACATATTTATAAAAACCCTTTCGGATTCTCCTTAACTCTATTTGCCAAAGCTACCTCATATCCCCTTTTTGCCCTCCTGCTTTCCATCTTTAGTATATTTCTACTGCCTTTATACTCTTCTGAGGATTAACTCAATCTATCTTGTCTATACCTGACATACTCTTCCTTCTTTTTCTTAACCAAACCCTCAATGTCTTTAGTCATTCAGCATTCCCTACACCTACCAGCCTTTCCTTTCACCCTAACAGGAATATACTGTCTCTGGACTCTTGTTATCTCATTTCTGAAGACTTCTCATTTTCCAGCCATCCCTTTACCCGCAAACATCTGCCTCCAATCAGCTTTTGAAAGTTCTTGCCTAATACTTTCGAAATTGGTCTTTCTCCAATTTAGAACTTCAACTTTTAGATCTGGTCTATCCTTTTCCATCACTATTTTAAAACGAACAGAATTATGGTCACTGGCCCCAAAGTGCACCCCCACTGACACCTCAGTCACCTGCCCTGCTTTATTTCCCAACAGTAGGTCAAGGTCTGCACCTTCTCTCATTGTGTACTTCTGATTCAGTATGTGGATGTACCAATGTGGCGAAGCTTCCAATGGTGCTGCTAGGCCTGGAAAACAGTTGACCATGATTGGCTAGTAGCTCTCAGAGTGAAGATTTCCTCTTAGTTTGAGGCGGAGCTATAATCCAAGCTGATTAACATCCTATTGAACCCGAGAAATGTTCCAGCAGAGAAAGAGGCCATTCAGCCCATCATGTGTGCACTAGCTGAATTAATAAACCATCCATTTCTGGTACCTAGTCTGTTGAGGTGCAGATCCAAATTCCTTTTAAATGAATTGAGGGTTTTTACCTTAATCAGCAAACTGGGCTGTGAATGTCATCACCTTTTTGATAAAGTTGTCTTTTCTCATGCCTCTTCCAAACCTTCGTAACTCTGTGCCCTCTAGCAGAGGAAGCCGGGTCTTCCCTGTTCACTCTATCAAAGCCTTTCATTGCTTGGACATTTTTATTTTGTCAGCCCCTCAGCCTTCTCTGCTGTAGGGAAAACAACCCTCGTCCATCCAATCTTTCTCATTCCTGCCATTGTCGTTCCCTCCAACCTTCCTGGAAATCTTTGTACTCTCCACATAAATTATATCCTTAGTTGTAAAGTGGTGACCAGAATTGTACATAAAATTGTGGTCTAACCAGGGTCTTATATTGTTCTAGCATTATGTTCCTGCTCTTGTATTTAATACATGACCCAATGAAGGTAAGCATCCTCTGTGTATTCTTTACCACCTTATGTACCTGTCTTGTCACCATCAGGGTTTTGAGGACATCTAATCCAAGGCCTCTCATTTTTTGGCAGCTCTCAAGACCCTTCTGTTCCTTGTGTTTTCCCTTGTATCATTTGCTGTCTCCAAATACATAACCTTACATTTTATTGGATTGACAGCCATACAGAGACAGAGTTGCCCTTGAATTTAAAAAGGAGGGAGATCACTCCTGCATTAAATTTGGTCAATGTGTCGGAAGGAAACGGGAAAATATTCAAGGTTAGTAAGGACAGGGCTAATAAAAACTTGGAGCAGTGCAGAATAACATGCAGATAACAAGGCTTCGTTTATGTTACTACATATGCGGGGTAGAATCCATAGATATACTAAGAAGTCTCAACACGCTTGAGTTAAGAAATGATGTGGCATTTATATAGCACAAATGAAATTTCATAGAATCCCAAAGTATTTTACAGGCAGTGAAACACTGTTGAAGTGTAAGCCTGTTGAAGCAAAGCAGTATGAAAATGAATGACCAGGTATCTAATTTTAGTGATTTTATTTCTGGAATCATTATTGACTTGAACACTCAGAAAATTCCTCTTCTCTTCTATCCATCTGAAAGAGCAGGTGAGGCTTTACTTTGGGTCCCATTCAAAAGGAGAGAGTAAAGCAAGGCAAGGCTGCAACTTGTCATTGTTCTCCATTGACTCTGGTGGAAAATGAATGCATTTGGATGTTGTGTATGACAATGTACATTCCACAATGACAGGATAACTTGCTGACATTCAGGATTCACAATTGAATGATATTCTCTTGCTGATATTCAGCTCAAATGAAAAAGGAGTCAATATCCTCAGGATAGGAGGGAAAAAGAGAAAATTGGAAAGACAGAGATTGGTGATAAACTCAAAGAAAATCTGTACCATTTCAAATTGGTAGACATACTTTTGAAATGTGATTACTGTAATTACTTCTGCACTACCCAGAGGGATTTCTTTCTCTATAAAATTTTTACTGGCACCCACCCGCTCAGACCTGTGTTAGAATTTTGAAACAAAGTCAGTATTTTGCTAAGATTTTCTTGAGGATATTTATTTCCATCATTTTTGATTCAAGCATAATCCAATGCTTATTTAGTTTAGTAAAAAAAAAATCAGCTTTGCTGAAGGTCCATAGCAGCAAGTCAATTACATATATAAAAGATTTTTAACAAATGACTAGCAGATTGTGGCTTGAAATGTGTATGCTTTTAGAATTTATAAGAAAAATACGAGGTGTTGCATTTTGGTAAGACAAAGGCAGACTTATGCAGCTAATGGTAGGGCTGAAGAGACTGTTGTTGAACAGAGACCTAAGAGTTCAGGCATATAGTTCCATGAAAGGTGTGTCACAGATCGACAGGATCGTAACTAAGGCATTTATCATGCTTGCCTTCATAGCTCAGACCATTGAGTACAGGAGTTGGGATGTCAGGTTGCAGCTGTACAGGATTTTGGAGTACTGTTTACATTTCCGGTTGTCCTGCTACAGGAAGGATATTATTAAATTGGAAAGGTGTAGAAAAAAAAATTACAAGGATGTTGCCAGAACTGGGAGATTTGAGTTATAAGTAGAGGTTGGATAGGCTGGGACATTTTCACTGCAGTGTAGCAGGTTGAGGGGTGACCTTAAAGAGGTTTATAAAATTATGCCGGGCATAGATAAGGTGAATAGCAAAGGTCTTTTCCCTTGGATCGGGGATTTCAAAACTAAGGTGTTTCATTTTAAGGTGAGAGGAGAAATATTTAAAAGGACCTGAGGGGCATCTTTTTCACAAAGACAATGGTTCATATGGAACTGCCTGAGGAAGTGGTGGATGCAGGTAGTTACAGTATTTAAAAGACATTTGAACATGTATAGGAAAGATACAGAGAGATATGGGTCAAATTTAGGTAAATGGGACTAGTTTAGTTTTAGACACCAGGTTGGCAGATGAAAGGGTTTGTTTCCATGCTGTATGACTCTGTGACCCATGTTTTGAAGTTGAATATGACAGTATGAGAACATAACCCATTAAAACAAATAGGAAAATCGAGTTAAGGGGTATGTGATTCGAAATGCAGTAGGAGATATAGCATTGCATTCAGGAAAGATCCAAAGTGTGAAAGAAACACACTCTCCATGGGAAACTAAGGAAGTTGCAGATTCTAACAAATTGAAATAATAATTGTACACTTCTGTAGATTTGTGGGAAGTCAGAAGTTTGAACAGAATATAAAAATCCTCTGAGTGATTTAAAAATGTATGGAAGGAGACATTAGAGTATGAAAGAAAGTTGAGGAGAAAGTGAGGTCTGCAGATGAAAGTTAGCTAAGAAATGACACAAAAAGCTTCTACATATTTTGAAAGAAAAAGAAAGTCAATAAAATGAGTGTTGACCCTCCAGAGAATGAATCTGGAAGATTAATTAGGGAAAACAAAGGAATGGCAGATGAATTGAACAGATATTTGTGTCTTTATTCACTATAAATGATGAAAATAACATTCCAGAAATAATTGTAAGTCAAAGGTGAAAGGGAGGGATGAGCTGAAAATGTGTTGCTGGAAAAACGCAGCA
>NC_057735.1:29744995-29760578 GCF_004010195.1 Chiloscyllium plagiosum
TCAGACTGGGGTGGGGGCGGAGAGGTCAGGAAGAAGATTGCAGGTTAGGAAGGCGGTGCTGAATTCAATGGATTTGACTGAGACAAGGTGGGGGGAGGGGAAATGAGGAAACTGGTGAAATCCGAGTTCATCCCTTGTGGTTGGAGGGAGGGATGAACCTAGAAAACATTGAATTATCTGGGAAGGGGCACTGAGAAAATTAAAATAACAATAGGCTGACAATTCCTCAGGTTCAGATGGACTTCATTCTGGGGGCGGGAAAGAAGTGGCTGCTGTGACAGTATGAGGAAGCTTAGGTTTAAATATTCCAAAACCCTAGATTCTGGAAATGTCCCATCAGATTGATCAGCAGAAAATATTCAAGAGGAAAGCAGAAAACAGGAAATGACAGGCCAGTTGGCTTAACATCTGCTATAGGGGAATACTGGTAAACATTATCAAGGTGGTTATAGCAGGACACTGAGAACATCTCAATGCAGTTGAGCAGATCAAGCCAACGTGGATTTATGAAAAGGAAATCATGATTGAATAATTTGAGTTATTTGAGGAAGTAAGATGCAATATAGATGAAAGGGGAACATATGGATATGATGTCTCTCGATTTCCAAAGATAGATGACAAGCTGCCAAATTAAATGTTAATATATGTAATAACTGTCAATGGTGTAGGGATAATGTGTTATCCTTAATAGAGAATTGGGCAGCTAGCAAGGAAAAGACAGTAGGCATAAATTGTTAATTTTCAGGTTGTCGGACTGCAATGATTGGCAGGCCACCAGGATTTGTGGGAGGAAGACAGCCATTCACTATTTATATAAAGGATTGTGGAAATATATGAACTTCTACACCTCAGCAGGAAGGATCTTATAAGAAGTGAATGTTATAAATAGAGAAAGATTATAGAACTTTGAGGGACAACAGAATTTGCCTTAAAGTGATTAAGTAAGCGAAAGGAATGATGTCATTACTTGCAAGAAGAATGGAATATAAAAGTGGAATGTTTTGCTCCAGTTGTGTAGGGCACTGGTGAGACCACATCTGGAGTTCTATGCACAATTTTTTCTCTTTATTTTGAGGAAGGAAATGTTTGCATTAATGAGGTTCCAAGAAGGTTCACTCAACTGTTTCCTGGGATGAGGGGTTATTTTGTGAAGAAAGATTTAAGAGGTGAGGCCTGAATCTGATTACATTCAGAAGAATACAAGCTGATTTTAGGGAAACATATGTGGTTCTGTGGGGACTGACGGGGTGGGGTGGGGGGGGTTGGGGGGAGCAGAATGCTGAAAGGATGTTTCCCTTGATTAAAACAACGAATTAAAATGTTTAATTTATAAAAATAAGGTAAAAATAAATCTTTTTAAGACTGTGATGAGGCAAAATATTTTCCCTGAGATGGTCTTGACTCTGTGGAACTCTCCTCAAGACCTGTGGAGACAGGATCACTAAATATTTTAACCACTCAAGTACTTTGACTGCTTTGTTTTCAAGAATTTAAAGTTATAGGGTTAGGCAGCACAATGTAGCTGTGGTTATAATCAGTTCTGAATGGCTCCATATTAAAGTTGAAATGCAATTATCTTCAAATTAAAATTATTCCAGGATTACCTGGCTTTGTGTGAATACTAGCAGCATGTACACGATCCTTGAACGAGAATCACAAATTATACCATACCAGCATCTGAAATACTTTCCCTGAAATATTTCTTCATTTTTCTGAAAATGCAAACTGACTGTTGCGAATGTGAAATTAAGCACCATGGGATTTGTGTGCGCAAGTGACTTGCTCCCATTGTTTGTCTGTCAGATTTGTAATTCAGTTTGTGCTGGCTATTGAAGTGAATTTGATTTCAAAATAAGGTAAGAGGTAAATATGAATTCAGGAACAAATGATGCCGAATGTAGATGGCAATGTTTGATTATAATGATGTACCATTTGTCCCATGTAGTTTACTCTGCCATTTGATGATATCATGTCTGCAGTGATAATCCTGAACTCCACTTTCCTGCCTTATTCCTTTACTAAATATAAGTTATCTGTCTACCTAATAAGCTAGCCTTTGTGGTCTTCTGCAGAAATGAATTCCACAAATTCTCTAAGACACATGCTCCTCATCTTTGTCTTAAATAGGTGACCACTTACTCTGAGATTATGCCTTCTTGTCCGACACTCTGTCACACGGGATGCAACCTGTCAACCCCCTAAATCTCTTTTTTTTGTTTTATTAAGGGCTCCTTTCATTCTTCTAAATTCCAGTGATTTCAAGTCCAATTGACTCAACCTCTTATCAGGAACTCCCTCCATTACTCAGAATAAACCCAGTGAATCTTTTTTGAATTGCCTCTAATGCCAGCATTCTTTTCCTTAGACAAGGAGACCACATTTTCACAGTGTTCTAAGTATAGTCTTTGTTTGTCATTCATTTGTGGGATATGGGCAAAACTGGCTGGTCATCATTCACTGCACATCCCTCTTTGCCTTTGAGGTGGTGGTGGTAAGTTGCCTCCTTGAGCTGCAGCTTATATTCTGTGGGTTGACCCACAATGCCCTTACAGAGGGAATTTGAGGAGTCTGACCCAGCGATAGTGTATGATTAGTGATTTACTTATAAGTCAAAATGATAAGTAGCTTAGAGGGCAACTTACAGGTGTTGATGATCCCATGTATCTGCTGCTATTGCCCTTCTAGATGGAAGTGGTTGTGATTTCAGAAGGCAGTGTCTAAGGATCTTTGATAAATTTCTGCAGCGTATCTTGTAGATTGTGCACACTGCTGTTACTGAATGTCAGTGGTGGAAAAAGTGGATGCTTGTGGATATGGTGCCAATCAAGTGGATGGTGTCAAGCTTCTTGAGTGTTGTTTGAGTTGCACCCATCCAGGCAAGTGGGGAGTATTCTATCACACTTGTGACTTATGACTTGTAAAGGATAGACAGGCTTTAGAGAGTCAGAAGTTGAAATACTCAGTGCAACATTCCTAGCCTCTGAGCTGCTGTTGTAGCCACACTGTTTATGTGATGAGTTTTTGGTCAATGATGACCTCAAAGATGTTGATAGTGGCAGACTTGGTGAAAGCCACTCTGTTGAGTATCAACGGGCGGTGGTTAGAATATCTCTTATTGGTGATGGTCATTGCCTGACATTTGTGTGTCATGAATGACTTTAAACAGCAAAGAGTTTGCTCCTGATACCCATTGATTCCAGTTTGCCAGGGCTTAGTTGAATGCAGCCACTCTCACATCACCTCTGGAATTCAACTCTTTGTCCATGTTTGAATCTAGGCTGTAATGAGGTCAGGAGCTGAGTGGCTCTGAGTCATTACTGAGCAGGTTTTTGCTGAGCAGTTGCTGCTTGATAGCTCTGTTAATGGCACCTTCCATCACTTTAATGATTGTGAGTAGACTGATAGAGTGGTAATTGGCCAGGTTGTAATTGTCCAGCTACTATTGCTGCAACATTGTCGGGATTCGTAGCCTTCACAGTACCCAGTGCCACTGACCATTTCTTGATATCAGGTGAAGTGAATTGAATTGGCTGAAGGCTGGTTTCTGTAGTGTTGAGGACTACTAAAGGAGGCCGCAATGGATCATCCACTTGACACTTCTGGTTGAAGATTGCTGCAAATGTTTCAGCCTTATTTTTTGCATTGATGTGTTGGCTCTTCCTTCATTAAGAATAGATATTTGTGGAGCTTGATCATTTAATTGTCCACCACCATTCACAACTGAATGTGGTTGAACTGCAGAGCTTAGATCTGATCCATTGGGTATGTTCTGTTTATGACTTGCTGCTTACACTGTTTGGCCTCCAAGTAGTCCTGTTTGGTGCCTTCACCAGGTTGACACCTCATTTTCAGGTATGCCTGGTGTTGCTCTGGCATGCCTTCCTGCATTCTCCATTGAACCGGGATTGATCCCCTGGCTTGATGGTAATGGTTGACTGCAGGATATGGTGGGCCATGAGGTTACAGGTTATGCAGGAGTAAAAGTCTGCTACTGCTGATGGCTCAGAGCGCCTCATGGATGCCTAGTCTTGAGTTGCTTGATCTGTTTAAAGTTTGTCCCATTTAGTATGGTGGTACTGCTACACAACACGATAGAGACTATTCTCAATTTGAATGCACGACTTTGTCTCCACAAGAACGGTGCGGTGTTCACTCTTGTTGATTCCTCTGCTACCTGTTGAAGACCCAGTCTAGTAGCTATGTCCTTTAGTTCTAGACCAGCTCAATCAATAGGACTGCTGCCAAGCCACTTTGGTGGTGAGCATTGAAATCCCCCAACCAGGTTTGTGTCCTTGCCATCCTCTGTGCTTCCTCCAAGTGTTGTTCAACATGGAGGAATACTGATTCATCAACAGAGGGATGATGGTATGTGTTAACCAGCAGTTTCCTTGCTTATGGTTAACCTGAAGCCATGAGACTTCATGGGGTCCAGAGAATCAGTGTTGTAGACTCCCAGATCAACTCCCTCCTGACTGTATATTACTGTGCCGCCACCTCTGCTGAGTCTATCCTACGGATGGGATAGGACATATCCAGGGGTGGTGATGGTGGCATTTGGGACATTGTCTCTAAGGCATGGTTCTGTGAGTATGTCCCTGTCAGGCTGTTGCTTAACCAGTCTGTGAGACAGCTCTCCCAATATATTAACACCAGATATTAACAAGGAGGATTGACAGGACTATCTTTTCCAGTGCCTCGATTGATGCTTGATGCTCTATCTGGTTTTATTTCTTTGTTGAAACTTTGTAGTGATTAGTACAAGTGAGTGGCTTGCTAAGCCATTTCAAAGGACAGTTGAGAGTCAGTCACATTGAGAAGTTTTGGAGTCATACGTGGGCCAGACCAGGTGATTCCTGATGAACGACTTTTGCCTGAAACGTTGATTTTCCTGTTCCTCGGATGCTGCCTGACCTGCTGTGCTTTTCCAGCACCACTCTAATCTTGACTCTAATCTCCAGCATCTGCAGTACCCACTTCTGCCCAGGTGAGAATGGCAGATTTCCTTCTCTGAAGGACATAAGGGAGCCTACATGAGTGACTTCAGTCAAATTGATCCAAGACATAAGTGAGTCTAACAAGTTCCTTATATAGTTTCAGCAAAACCTCCCAATTTTTATACTCTTTTCACTTTGAAAAACAGGCTAAAAGTCAATTTACCTTCCCTATTAACCAATGAACTTGGTTGCTAGCTTTTTTATGAATTCATGCACAAAGTCTCCCAAATCCCACTTTGCTGTCACTTTCTGCCATCTCTCGCCACTTCGGTAATATGTAGTTCTTCTATTCTTCCTGAAAGAATTGCAAATTGTGATATTTTCTGACATTATATATCCATCTGTTATGTCTTTGCACATTCACCTAACCTATCTGTATTGCATTTTAGACTCCTTGTGTCTTCCTCTCTGCTTGCTTTCCCACTATTTTGTGTTATCTGTAAACTTAATTCACTTCCCGCTTCCAAGTCACTAATATGAAGAGACACGCTGTTTGAAAGGAAATGTAGCTCAGAAGTGAAAGCTGGGAATGATGATGTGGAAGGCCTTGAACCCTTGGCCATTTGTTTTTTGATTCCCTTCTCTGAAGTGGGCAGCACGTTGTTACCTGGGCAGAAGGGTTGGGGAGTGTTCTTTTCTCACAGGCTGCATGGAGGGATCCGGCTTTGAGAAACGTGGGATCACTGAGAACCAGCCCATTCATCTCACCCGTGCTGCTCAACTCCCCTAAATCCTTTCTGACATTTCTTACCTGTTTCTCGGATTGCCCCTCCAAGTGCTGCCATTCCAGCAGCAGTCATTGCCTTTGCAGTTGTGCTGCTGATGAAATAACTGCTAGTTACTGTTTGGCTGACAAACCTCAGCAAATAACTTTCTGTCCCAGAGTCTTGATTCCGGTGATAGGTTTGCCACTAGCCACACAACTGCATGATTCCTTGTGGAGGTCATGCCTGACAAATCTTCTAGAATTCTTTTAGGAAGTAAGGAGCAGATTAGACCAAGGAGACCCAATGGATGTTATGTACCTAGACTTCAAGAAGGCCTTTGACAAGGTGTTGCACAGGAGGTTACTGAGCAAGATAAGAGTCCATGGTATTAGAGGCAAGTTGTAGAAGGCATGGGTAGAAGCCAAGCTGTCTAGCAGAAAGCAGAGAGTGGGGATAAAAGGTCCTTCTCAGGATGGCAGCCAGTGGTTTATGAGAATGGTCCCAGAAATTCTTGTTTTTAATTTCAGTTTCCAACAAATATGTGATCTATTCTTATTGAGTGCTATAATTAGACAAACTATGAATTTTTAGTGCAGTTTGAGTTTGCATTATTTTCACTAGAAAGCACTCGACCAGAGAATACAATTGAAATGTATATAAATCTCAAGACGGTCAGTTCTTAAAGTACAACGTTGCTGCAAAAACTAGGAGAAAATGTGTCAAAAAAGTGACCAGTTTAACAGATGGCCATGTTACTAAGGTATTATGTGTGTCTATTTGATGCATGATGGGAAATAAAATGTATTATTGTATGTCAACAGCTCCTCTTTTCAAAACACACTGAACCTAAAATTGCATGCAGAACAGAATTGATCACAGAGTTAGAAATTGATTTGACAGTTGATGAAAGTAGACCCATGAGGAACCACGAGAATTCATAATTCTAATTTGAAAGAATGCTGTTGATAGTAGTTGAAAAGTTAAATGAGTATATGTGTCTCAAACTTAATTAGTCATGAACAGTAATATTAGATGACAACATTTTGAAATCAGATTGACAGATTGTAGAAATGCTGAATTGTAGAAATCTCATGAGGACCAGTGTTGTTTAGCCATCACATAAACTGTTCATATCACGTAGAAAATATTACAGCAATCTTAATCCTGCTCCCTGTGTCTGCAGATTCATCAAGAAAGAAAATCTCTCAGTATTTGCCTTTGAAAGGATATGTTGGAAAGGCTACTGTGATTATGGGAAAGTTTGTAAGCAATAAATATCACAAGGGAAGTGCAATATGGGGTCTTCCACTAAGTTAAAACTGAGGAATGTTATACATTTATGCTGGTAAAATTCAATACTTCAGGCTCGTGATGACTCAAATGGTCACATAATCAGAATAATAGTGGAAATATTCAAGCTATTTGTTTTGAATTTGTTCATGGGATGGCAGCTCACTGGTCAGGTCTGTGCATCATGATCCCCTGACAAGCTGGTTTAGACCCACCCCAAAAGCATCAACAAATCTCCCTGCAAGGATGTCCGTCCTGATCATATTAAGGTGTAACCTGTCCAACTTGTACATGTCCCACCTGCTCTAGAACCAGTCCCAATTTTGCAGAAATCTGATGCAATCACTCTTACACTAGTCCTCCATCTGCATGTTCAAATGATTAAACTTTTCAAATGATTAATCATTACATTTCTACTTCATTTGATAATGTCCAGCGAAACTTGTTTTCAATATTTTACTGAGAGAGAGAGGTAACAATCTTGGGTCCTGCAGCAATATTCCAAACTTTGACCTTTTTGTTTGCTCTAGTTTTCATTGTTTATTGAACCTCCTTCAAGTAGCCAACTCACTTGCATTGATTAGTTTCTCTCAGAAATTTGAGTCATAGATTGATTTGGAGTGATAAATTTCACTTGTGAATATAGCTTTAAGAAAGGTCTAGAATTTACATATGAAAGAACTGACACCAACATGCCCATTCCAAAAGCTGAGACATTTAACAAACAATCCAGGTATTTTTCAATATATAATTTCAGTTGCATCACACTGTAAATATTTGTGATAAATTCTGTGTCCTGCGATCTTATACTCCACAACCACCTGATCAAGGAGCAGCACTTTGAAAGCTCGTGCTTCCAAATAAATCTGTTGGACTATAACCTGGTGTTGTGTGATTTTCAACAGAGTCATTGTTTCTCTGTTTTGGTTTATAACATTTTCTCCAATTAATTTAAGTGTTCTGATCACGTCATGTCAATATATTAGTTTAAAAGGACTAAATCCAGTGGACTCATTATGAACATCCATAATGGCAAATAATGATGGAATTCTGTTATCCCAGTCATTGTGACTTTCTTTGCAATATACTGTTATCATAGTCTTCAAAGCTTGATACCATCTTACCAATGAACCAGTGAAATTATGGGTGGAGAAACAGAAGATATGAATTGTTTAATTCCCAAATGAATCTTTTTTTTCCCTCCTTTTACTCTTCTGAAAGGCAAGTAACATCATTAACCAGCATCAGTGACTGACCTGCTCCAGTACCTCTCAATATCTCTATTTGTTTATCTCCTTATTTTGGATCTCCCAGTTTGAGATTTAAAAAAACGTTAGAATCTCCACAGGTCTGATTTTCATTATCACTCTTCAAAGATGTTTCGTCCTGAGCCATCTCTCCAAGGAAGCATGTTCTCTTTGCAACACCACTTCAGTTTTAATACCTACTACCTTTTCTGATGCCTCCTTACCTGAAGACGACTTAGACTTTCCTAATATCACAATTGATTGCCCACTTAATATCCAAGAATCGGCTTTTCTCTGTCCAATTGTATTAATGTAAAAGCAGGATAATTTCTTTACATTACTGTTTGGTTCCAATCTTGCTGCTTCGTTATTTTGAATCCTTCGAGCTGTCCTCTGAAACTAGTATTTCTTTCACCTACAGATATTCTATTCTTCCAATTTCATGTAGATTTCCATATGATCATTTCCCGAATTGTAATTGTTTATGCGATATGTCAGAGGTAGCTGCCAGAACTGCTGCTTCTCTGATCGTGAATATTTGATGCTTACATAAATAAATTCTTAAATTTGGAGCAATGTTAATTCTGAATTCTTCCATACATTTAATTGACCTTGTGTTCTCAATTTTTTGCCTCTAGCTTGAATGGTCTTAACCACAGAGCCCACAGCACTTCTCTTCTTTTCAAATTCCACTAATGTCTGATTAGATTCCTTTCTTGTAGTCCTAAGTTTCAAATGACGTGCTTCAGGGACAAGTTCACAGGCATTGAGTATTTCCTCTTTGACAGTTGCACCTCTGACAAGTTGTGTACACGGTTCTAGTGTACCTGTCGAAATATTCTGTAACATTAATGTCCAAACCTCTTTTGGCTACCTTGTGTCTAATTACCTTCTCAAATGATGTAAAATACCTTTTAGCATCATCCCAAATCACATTTAACCATTAAGCATCGAGACAAGTTCCTGATCCAGAAATCAAATTCCTGATTGGAAACAGAATCAACATCCAAGTTATTAACTCTTTTTTTACCTTTGATTTAAGCTTTTATTTTTGCTAACTCATATCTTTTAATTTTCTATCTCTTTAGAGTTGCAGTCTTTTCAATTCAAATTCCCTCAGTTTTTGATTTTCCTCTTTTTCCATTTCAAGCTTTCTTAACTCTCCCTTTTGCTTTTTTCTCTCCTTAATTTCAAGCCATTAATTTCTGTTTCTGTCTCAAATCATTTTATTTTTCATTTCTAATTTATCTTAGCTAATTTGGGCTATGCCTCTCCAGTTTCAGGTTTCATTTCCTTTCCAAGTCAAAATGTTGTATAATCACAAGAAACATCTCACCCTTACCAGACCCTGTTTTCAATTCTACCTTCAATTATTCTGCTGAATAACTTCAGTTTAGTTTTAGTCAAAGGTTTTGAGTAATCCATTGTTATATCTGCTACTTCCAGAAGGCTCTAACCAATATTCAAAGTCATGTAATTAACTTCACGGCAATGCAGACTCTTTATGCCCAGAATCACTACGTAGCCATTACTTTAACGAGAAACACACAGACTCTTCTTAAATCTGTTGAATTTAATAAGCCTGTGAAGAAGCCCCATTTGTTCGGATCCCAGATGAAATTATTAATGCAGGAGAGATCCTGACTCGATAAATCATATTTTGATGTTTTTGGTTTTAATGAATTGGTCTCTTGCTGAAACATCGACAATACTACAGATTTTGCTTTAACAATAAAACAGAAGTTTATTAACAAAATAATTAGCATGAAATTGAATAAACCAAACTATAGACTTAGAACAAGAATTCAAACATCTTGAAGCACACAATAATAGTGTAACCCCACTAATCCCAAATGTATTGTAATGAAAAGTTTTAAAAACATTTCTGTATACTACCCTAAACACTCCTTGAACATGCCTTGTACAGTACCTAAACACTTGAGGGGAAAGTGAGGTCTGCAGATGCTGGAGATCAGAGCTGAAAATGTGTTGCTGGAAAAGCGCAGCAGGTCAGGCAGCATCCAAGGAACAGGAGAATTGACGTTTTGGGCATGAAACGCCCTTCCTGAAGAAGTGCTCATACCTGAAATGTCGATTCTCCTGCTCCTTGGATGCTGCCTGACCTGCTGCGCTTTTCCAGCAACACATTTTCAGCACAGGACCAAAATAAGCCAGTTTTAGTAATCACACCACAGTCCCTGTCCTTAACACCTCAGTTGGCTTAAGTCACATGTGACACATTTACATAGCTTTGTTCTAGTGCTATTATACAGCTGAGCACTACCGTACCCAGCTTTAAGTAACCTCTTCAGGGTTTTCTTAAAACTTGTTATTATATTTTTCATTTCTCAGGAGCACTTCCTTACATTTGCATCTTTTTCAAAGGACTTTGTAGGACCGCTCAGAATTTAAAAATAAACAAATAGAAGTCTTTCTCTCTCAGATATTGATGTTTCCCTTAAGCTTTAAAAAAATCTTCCCTAACCTCTAAATTGGAACATATTTATTTCGTTGTTCTTGAAAACCGACATGTACACAAAACAAAAACCCATTAAACCTAAAGCTAGACAAGAAATCACCATGACTGCAGAAATGTTTAGAAGTTAATCAGTAATATTGTACATGCTGATAATCCATATGTTAATAACTCAAGTTTTAAAACCCCAAATTACTATAATTATATTTCAATTATATATAGTTCACACAATTTACATATATGTACAAAAGAACTTTCTTGATCAACATATCTTTATCTCAACAAGCAAAGCAGCAGTTTTAGATCTGAATCTGAGGAATAAAACGGAGTATGTCATAGCTTGGGACATTTTCAGAATACTAATCCGAAAATCAGATTTTGGTAAAAAAATGAGCAATAATCAAATGTAAAAAGTATTTAACTGGAGGAAGTCTACTTTCAGTTGAAAAGGAATGTGGTCCAGGAGGACTGAAGTCAAAAGTTGGTAGATGAACAAGGATTTTAACAATGAGAGAAGTGGGTCTGTGGATAGGATCACATGCCCAGGAGAATGAAATGAAATTATTCCAAAATGAGTGTTCCCAGGATGATGCTATTACTGAGACGTCAGAAAAATATGTATAGAGAGTTTAGAGAAGCTGCAGTTTCTTACCTTTAGAGCAAAGATGTGATAGACCTGTTCAAAATTGTGGGTTATTTTGATAGAGTAAATATAGAGAAACTGGTTCCCATGTCAGGAGGGTTGATAACCAGAGAATACAGATTTAACAGGCAAAAGACTGAGATGCAACACAAAATAAACCTTTCTCATGCAATGAGTTTTTGCAATCTAAATAGCACAACCAGAAAGGTTTGTCGAAGGTGAATCAATTATAAACTTTCAAAAGGGGACTGGATAAATATCTGAAGGGAAATGTTTACAGGGCCAAAAACATGGAAGTAGGCCTCATTAGATAATGCTTTCAAAAAGCATACGCAGATACAATGGACTGAATTGCATCCTCTGTGCTGTATGATTCCACGTTTCTATTTCTGTTGAATATTATTAAATAACTGAGCATTCCATTTTACTGAAAATGCAATAGTCAGAAGGCTATATAAAAGGCTGCTTTGTTGTAAATGATGGTAACCTAGAAAAGCCATAAATAATCTGGAAGCGGGTAAAGAATAATTTGTCATTTGGTCTGCTCTGAGTGACTCTGAATGCCTTTTACCTGGTCTGTTGGAATTCCAATTTGTTGTGTGTTTTATGCCAGATTTCCCACAATTCAATCTCTTGAATAGGAGCAACAAATAACTGAGCAAAATAATTACCCAGCAGCTGAAGCAAATCACATAAATCCCAGCTAAAGGATATTGAAACATTATGGAAGTAGTGCCAGTCTTATTTAATAGATTGCTTTCTTCTGTTTAAATAAAAGTACAGTCACCATGAGGTTGCTTAATAACTGCTGTGAGATTTGCAAATCTACTACAAGGGGTGAAGGATTTCATTTTTATAATCACAGAATTCTTTGGGTGCAGATGTAGGAGTTGTGAGAATCTAGCAAGTTGAAGCGCTGTGAGGAGTCTGGCTTCTAAATTTGTGTTCAATTGTTTACAAAACACATCTTAATTGGGACCTCATTGGTGCTGTCAAAATGATTACTAAATTAGGATAGGAGCTAGTTGTAAATGCAAAGTAGGTCTAAATAATTAATAGAAAATCGAATTGATTTGATACACAACAGTCTCTTATTTCTTCCTTTACCATATGAAAGATTAATAACTGGAAGCATAATTTCCCCACTACATTTAAGAAGATCAATTTGCTCTTGATGCTTTACTGCTCACAGTTAGGGAACATTTATATGAAGTAACAATATAAATTCATGAGTTTGGTTCTGCTGAGTTTTAGGGTTGGTGCCCAACCAAACAGCCCAGATGGCACTCATTTTCCGCAGTAAAATGTCAGATTCCAGCCAGAAATCTGATACAAAATGCAGTGTAGCTTTTACAATTGATCAGCAGAGCATTATGTAATCACTCCTGCTCCATTTGAAGTGGCAGTGTTCTGTGGTATTGGAACAGGTCACGTTGCTGTTAATGAGGGACTACTTAATTTTACTGATGAGCAGAGCAGTGAATAGACACTTGTGTGATCATACTTGCACTCATAATGCTTAATTAAATTACACATGGTGTGAAAATAGGCAAAATAAAGTAAGTGCGAGCAGAGATTGACTGACTGATCGATGATTGGAGATGGGAGAGCAAAAGAGATGCTGAGCAAATGTCATAAGTTTCTTTTCCTGGTCTCAGTTCTATAATTGGTAAATCACATTCAATATCTATTGCTTTATTTTTACTTTTGCAAAGGATTTCTGCTCACTTCTTCAAATATTTAAAAGCTTTTCTTCTTCCTGTGTTAATATTCCTTCATTCATAGCAGAAGCTATTTCATAGATTGGCATCTCATTTTCCATTTGGGGATTCTGCAGCCTTTGGTACTTAATATTGAGTTCAACGATTTTAGAACCTGGACACTTACTTGTATGTCCCTTACCCATATCTGCACCCCTAGCTCTATCATAACACAGACTGCTTTCATCGCAACCATTTTCACCGGCTTATACTGTCCATTATCAGCTTTTCTTTCACTCTGGCATGCAATTACCCAGCTTTTTGTCTACCTAACTGTTGTTTTCTCTCTCTCTGGACTCCATCTTCACCTATCCATTTACTCCTACTACTTCTCCACTCCCCCCATCCCCACCTTCAATATATATACCAGCTTTTCCTAGTTAAGACCAGTTCTGCAGAAGGGGTCGCTGGACTGAAATGTTACCTCTGCTTTCTCTCTATAAATGCTGTCAGACCTGCTTAGTCTCTCAAGCAATTTCTATTAGATTTTAGATTTCCAGCATCCACAGTTCTTTGTTTTATCTGTTTCATTGGGTCACTTTTACTGTGACAGGATATCTCGCGGCTGTTAGTTGGCCTTGCCTTTGCATATTTTGGTTATCGTGTTTTTTGTGCATCAAGTTGCTAAAGGTGCAAGATAATAAAATCATGTAAAGGGAGACCAGGCATATGAGCCCTGAGAGGACAGAGTCAGCCACTGTATCATCTGAACCAGTCAGAATGAAGGAAGGTGCAATTAATACTGGGAGGGATAAAAACTATGGAAGCTTAAAATAGACTGTATGAATTTATTGCTAAATCAAGTACAAAATAGAAAAATAAAGAAGTAAAGAAATGTTGGATTAATTGAGTAAAAAATACATTAGGGAGAAAGTGAGGTCTGCAGATGCTGGAGATCAGAGATGGAAATGTGTTGCTGGAAAAGCGCAGCAGATCAGGCAGCATCTAGGGAACAGGAGAATCGACGTTTCGGGCATTAGCCCTTCTTCAGGGCTAATGAAGAAGGGCTAATGCCCGAAACGTCGATTCTCCTGTTCCCTAGATGCTGCCTGACCTGCTGCGCTTTTCCAGCAACACATTTCCATCTAAAAAATACATTATTCTAATACATATGAAATCTCGGTATTGTAATTCATAACTTTATGACTCTGAAGTAAGATTCATCAGACCATAAGAGCAGAAATTAGGCCATTCAGCCCATCGAGTCTGCTTCGCCATTCAATCATGGCTGATAAGTTTCTCAACCCTGTTCTCCCGCTTTCTCCTCCTAACCCTGGATCCCTTTGATGTTCAAAAACCTATTCATCTCAGTCTTAAATGTACTCAGTGAGCTGGCCTCCACAGCCTTCCATAGATTCACCACTCTCTGGCTGAAGATGTTTTTCCTTTCTCCGTTCTAAAAGGTTTTATCTTTACTCCTACCAATGGAAACATCTTCCCAACATCTGTCCAGGCTATTCAGTATTCTGCATATTTCAATTAGATTCTCCCTTTATCCTCTAACCCCCATCAAGTATAAACCAAGAGTACTCAGATGTTCCTCATGTGTTCAGCTTTTCATTCCTGTGACCATTCTCCTGAACCTCCTCTGAACATGCTCCATCCTGAGATATGGGGCCCAAAACTGTGCACAATACTCAAAATGTGGTCATATCAGAGCCTCATAGAGCCTGAGAAGTACATCTCTGCTTTTATATTCAAATCCTCTCAAAATTAATGCCATCATAGCATTTGCCTTTCTAACTAATGACTCAACCTGCAAGTTTACCTTGAGAGAATCCTGGACTAGAACTCCTATGTCATAGAGTCATAGAGATGTACAGCGTGGAAACAGACCCTTCGGTCCAACCGGTCCATGCCAACCAGATATCCCAACCCAATCTAGTTCCACCTGCCAGCATCCAGCACATATCACTCCACACCATTCCTATTCATATACTCATCCAAATGCCTCTTAAATGTTGCAATTGTACCAGCCTCCAACATTTCCTCTGGCAGCTCATTCCAGACAGGTGCCACCTTCTGCATGAAAACATTGCCCGTTAGGTCTCTTTTATATCTTTCCACTCTCACCGTAAACCTATGCCCTCTAGTTCTGGACTCCCTGACCCCAGGGAAAAGATTTTGCTTATTTACCTTATCCATGCCCCTCATAATTTTGTAAACCTCTATAAGGTCACCCCTCAGCCTCCGACGCCCCAGGGAAAACAGCCCCAGTCTGTTCAGCCTGTCCCTACAGCTCAAATCCTCCAACCCAGGCAACATTCTTGTAAATCTTTTGTGAACCCTTTCAAGTTTCACAACATCTTTTCGATAGGAAGGAGACCAGAATTGCATGCAATATTCCAACAGTGGCCTAACCAATGTCCTGTACAGCCGCAACATGAACTCCCAACTCCTGTACATAATACTCTGACCAATAAAGGAAAGCATACCAAACGCCTTCTTCACTATCCTATCTACCTG
>NC_057735.1:29761152-29813058 GCF_004010195.1 Chiloscyllium plagiosum
GTTCAGCAACACTCCCTAGGACCTTACCATTAAGTGTATAAGCCCTGCTAAGATTTGTTTTCCCAAAATGCAGCACCTCGCATTTATCTGAATTAAACTCCATCTGCCACTTCTCAGCCCATTGGCCCATCTGGTCAAGACCCTGTTGTAATCTGAGGTAACCTTCTTCACTGCCCACTACACCTCCAATTTTGGTGTCATCTGAAAAATTACTAACTGTATCTCTTATGCTCACATCCAAATCATTTATGTAAATGACAAAAGTAGAGCATCCAGCACCGATCCTTGTGGCACTCCACTGGTCACAGGCCTCCAGTCTGAAAAACAACCCCCTACCATCACCCTCTGTCTTCTACCTTTGAGCCACTTCTGTATCCAAATGGTTAGTTCTCCCTGAATTCTGTGAGATCTAACCTTGCTAATCAGTCTCCCATGGGGAACTTTGTCGAACACCTTGCTGAAGTCCATGTAGATCACATCTACCGCTCTGCTGTCACCAATCTTCTTTGTTACTTCCTCAAAAGACTCAATCAAGTTTGTGAGACATGATTTCCCATGCACAAAGCCATGTTGACTATCCCTAATCAGTCCTTGCTTTTCAAAATACATGTACGTCCTGTCCCTCAGGATTCCCTCCAACAACTTGCCCACCACCGATGTCAGGCTACAGTTCCCTGGCTTATCACCTTTCTTAAACAGTGGCAACCTCCAGTCTTCCGGCACCTCACCTGTGACTATTGATGATACAAATATCTCAGTAAGAAGCCCAGCAATCACTTCTCTAGCTTCCCACAGAGTTCGAGGGTAATCAGGTCCTGGGGATTTATCTACCTTTAACCGTTACAAGACATCCAGCACTTCCTCCTCTGTAATATGGACATTTTGGTGATAATCTTGGTGAGGAAATTCCTCGTCTATATTTGACCTGATGCCCTGAGATTTCTTACGATCTGGAGACAGAACTGAGGTTTCCCGAGGCAACTGATTCCTGATTGTACTCCACTTTGCCATTACCAACACTGCAGTAACTAAATAAGAATGAGGTCCCCTTTAGAAGTTGGCATGTTATGTAATTACAACTAAAACAAAACCCCTGACAGAACTGCGTCAAAATAGTTACAGGGTTGATGTTGCACTCTAGCCCCTGTGGAAGTATCTATTTTCACATGTTTTAGTTAATCAAGTAAATTAAGTAGTAAATTAACTAAAGAAGCTTAAAGGAGTCTTGTGACAAAAAACCAAAAGTAGAAAAGTAACTTATTGACTTTAAATTAAAATACCATTTTGGGGAATAATGATGCAGCCCGGTACCTTCTGAATGAAACCGAACGAAAAGATGACAACCCTGAAAAAGGCCAATGGAACAAAAGAAAATCCAAGGCCACGATTTCTCTTTTAAGAATGTATAGGCCAGCAGTATTAGCTGTCACTTGACATGTCATCCCCACCACAGAGAAAACCTAACCGATTGCATGCTATCTCTTTGCATTTCTGATTTCTGAATTTTCTCCCCATTGAAAAAATAGTTCATGCCTCTATTCTTCCTACCAAAGTGCATGACATCACACTTTCCCACATTGTATACCATCTGCTACTTCTTTGCCCGCTCTCCTAATCTGTCCAATCCTTCTGCAGCCTCCCTGCCTCCTCAATAGTGGGCGGCACGGTGGCACAGTGGTTAGCACTGCTGCCTCACAGCGCCAGAGACCCGGGTTCAATACCCGCCTCAGGCGACTGACTGTGTGGAGTTTGCACGTTCTCCCCGTGTCTGCCTGGGTTTCCTCCGGGTGCTCCGGTTTCCTCCCACAGTCCAAAGATGTGCAGGTCAGGTGAATTGGCCATGCTAAATTGCCCGTAGTGTTAGGTAAGGGGTAAATGTAGGGGTATGGGTGGGTTGCGCTTCGGCGGGGCGGTGTGGACTTGTTGGGCCGAAGGGCCTGTTTCCACACTGTAATTAATCTAATACTAACCTGTCTCTCGACCTTTCTTTGTATCATCTGCAAACCTAGGTAGAATACCCTCAGTTCCTTCGTCTAGGTCATTAATGTATAAAGCGAAAAGTTGTGGTCCCAACACTGAGCCTTGTGGAACATAACTTGTCACCAGCTGCCATCCTGAGAAGGATCCTTTAATCCCCACTCTCTGCTTTCTGCCAGCCAGACAAGCTTCTATCCATGCAAACACTTTGCCTCTGACACCATGGGCCCTTATCTTACTCAGTAGCCTCCTGTCAATGGCCTTCTTGAATTCCAGGTAGATAACATCCATTGCCTCTCCTTGGTCTAATCTGCTTGTTAACTTCCTCAAAGAATTCTAGCCGATTTGTCAGGCATGACCTCCTCTTGATGAAACCATGCTGACTTTGCCTGATTTTACATTCACTTCCAAGTATTCAGAAATCTCATCCTTCACAATGGATTCCAGGATGTTACCCACGACTGAGGTTAGGCTAATCGGTCTGTAATTTTCTGCCTTCGGCCTACTCCCTTTTCAAACAGGGGTGTCAAGTTACTGATTTTCTAGTCCTCTGGGATCATCCCTGATTCTAGCGATTCCTGGAAAATCACCACTAATGTCTCCACTGTCTCTTCAGCTATCTCCTTTAGAACTCGGGGGTGTAGTCCCTCTGGTCCAGGTGACATATCCACCTTCAGACCATTTAGTTTTTCTAGCATCTTCTCCTTGGTGATAGCCACCATACTCAGCTCTGCCTTCTCACCATCTTGAACTTTTGGGATATTAATCATGTCTTCCACCATGATGACTGATGTGAAGTAATTAGTCAGTTCCTCCGCCATTTACTTGTCCCCCATTACTATCTCACGAATGTCATTTTCCAAAGGCCCAATATCTAATTTTGCCCATTATATATCTAAAGAAACTCTTACAGTCTTCCTTTATATTACTAGCTAGCTTACCCTCATATATAATTTTCTCTCTTCTTATTTCTCAAAGGAGATTCAGTATTGATTGTGTAATAAACTAATCTTTTTATCTTGTTGAAAATATAAATCCATGTTTAAGATATAAATCTATGTTTAAAATTGCAGTATCCAATTATTAAAAGTGGATTATGTATGAGCTCATGCAAATTCTGAGGTTAGAGAACATACTGAGAAAACATCTGGTCTGCAATCATGACCCAGTCTGCAGTTTCCTTTTTAGTTAGCCAAATAAAATAAAGTTTTGTTTCAAAGTATCCACAGCATATTCAAGCAATAAGCATCATAAGTGACAATTCTGTTTGCCTGATGTATCAGACTCATTATTTGCAAAACTTATTTACCTAAATACAGAAAACTTAGGCTTAGATTGGCTGACCAAAAGTTGGAAGATTGCAAATTATTTTTTGTCGTACTATTGTTGTGTCACCGTGCAAACCATACAGCTGACTTAGTAAGCATTGGTAAGCCTCTGGCTTCCAAAGACAGCAAGAAAGGAAATTATAAATACATGATAGAAAAACACTAATACTAATGAGACAACATAGATAATAATGAAATGGTAAGCCTTTTATATTCATTATCACAGTAACGGAAGAGAATATATTAACAGCAGAAATCTGAAAGTAAATCGGGGGAGATTTGGGTAGATCGAATATAAGTCAGAATTGGTAATAAAGAAAGCAATGGACAAATGTTCAGCACTTGATGGTTTCTCCTCAGCGAGACAAAATATAATAGTGGAAGAAATTGCAGACACATTACTTAAAACTTTCTAAAGTTATCTAGATTCAGAAATCATCCATGTGGATTGAAAATCACAAATGTCACTTGATTCTACAAGTAATAAAGAAGGGAATGATTAGATGAAAACGATCTTATCCATTTCCAGTAATTTCCCGATAAATAATACTAAATGGCCAGAAGTTGCATTTGGACAATTATTAGCTGACCAAAGAGAGGATTTAGGAAGAATAGATTATATCTTACCTTTTTTTGTGGGATTACTAGCATGGTTAATAGAGGACTGATTCTAGATAGACATCCAGATGACATTTGGTAACACTCTGCAAGATATGATTCACAAAAGTTAGAATGCACAGAAGACTAGAGGAGGCTATACATGGGGATCTGTGAAAAACAAGCTGAAATATTCATGACAGTTCTAAAATCAATGTGTGGCTAGGTTAGGATCTGAGTAGAGGACAAATGGGTAATACAGCAGGCAGGTTGGAAGCTTTAGTTAACCTGTTTTTTCCAGTGGAAGCATAGCCCGTTGAGTTTCCAGGCTTTGGAAAGCTGCAGTGAGACAAGGAGATGCTCAGAGAGAGAAGATAATTGTCATTTCAGCCTTTCATAGTCCTCCAATATCTCTCACCATCAGGCCATTCCCAAACTGTGACCTTCCAACACCACCACCAGCAAAAACTTGAAACCTGACATTCCCCCTATGAATACTTAAGTTGGAAACACAACCTCTGCCTTTCAGGATCAGGCTTTGTTCCCTCCTGCCTGGTTCTGATATCCTTTTGGAGTCAGGAATTAGAACATCTGATCTCCCATTGGGTCAAGAATTGGTCCCATCTTGTTCTACGGCCTGTTATGATTCCCAACTGATGGTGTTAATGGACAAGTCAGATCCCAAAATAAAACCAATTTTGATGTATATTTAATTTTTTGTAGCCCAACCATTTTTCTGTCTCTCTGTGCTCCATCTTCACCTGTCGTCTACTTCCCCTCTCCTCCCCCCAAAAAACCCATCTTCAGCATATATTCTAACCTTTTCCGAGTCACAATCAGTTGTGAATCAATCACTGGACCAAACATTGATTCTGCTTTCTGTCCACAGATGCTGCCAGATGGTCTGAGTTTCTGTTTACACTTATGTTTTTAAGCATCTGAGTGCTTTGTGTTTTTTTATAATTTAATTTTCGTTGTTGGTTTATGTGATGTTTAGTCACTAAAACATGTTCACACAAGGCTACAGATGCTCTTTATTACACAAGGGTAAAGAAAAATAAAGTTAAGTAAATCTATGAAAGACAGAAAGATTTTAATACAGACATCAATTTATTTGCCAACATATCCATTACAGACTCAATCGTGTGCAGATGTGCTGAAGTAATACAGATTTAAAAGGCTAAAGTTAAAAATCACGCAACACCAGGCTACAGTCCAATAAGTTTATTTGGAAGCACTAACTTTTGAAGCGCTGCTTCTCCATAGAAGGTGGTTATGGAGAAAGACTATGAGACACAGAATTTATAGCAAAAGGTTACAGTGTCATGCGTCTGAAATATATTAAACAAACTAAGATGAAGTCTTTCATCTTTTAAAATGGTTTTGCTAGTTTCAGTCCGTTAATATGTAAATCCCAGATCTCCTTTTAAGTCATTTTCTAAAGAAAACTTAAGGTTTTCAAACAAAATGTGTCATCTCAGCTCAGACCGTGTATTAAAGATCTGAGGATAAAGTCTCTCCGTGTCCCAATCTTGAGTCAGACTAGTTCTATTTCTAATGTGGGATTTACAGAAGCTTACATGGATAGACTGTAGGTTATGCATTTTTTGAGCAAAATAATACATAATTGTGCAAACACAGACTCAGTCCATAAACGTCTATGTGTGTGTGCATGCAGGAGAGACAGTGAGAGTGTGCGGTGTAGGTGTGAGTGCATGTGAGAGTGTGTGTATGCTTGGTAAAATATGTGTGTGAGTGTGGTGTGTGTAAGATTTAAAAGGGTTATATTAGGAAAACAAGCTGTATAAAGTTGGTTGTGTTTTCTTGAGTTACAGGCAGCCTAATCCTTGTATTGAAGACTTTGGAAAACTTTAGGTTAACAACAGAGAAACTATTCCTTCTGCTATGGGAGTGCAGGATAAAAGGTTACAATGTTAAAATTAGAGCTGGTGTCGTGGAGAAAATGTAGAGAATCACCAGGAGACACAGAGTTCTTCAGGAAGTAGGTCTTTTAGTTGCAAACAAAAAACCGTGACACTGAGAAAGCAGATTCTCGACTGCCCATAAACCTCAGGGTACGTGTTTTTTTATATTTTTTTTATCATGTTTCTGTTAGCTTATCAGCATGTCCAACTATATTAATCAAAGTACCTCACTCTAGATGTAAGTTCCCATTATCTCTTTAGTTATCACACTATAGTTTTTCCTAAGTTCTACTTAGTTTTATTCTAACGTCACAGTTAGATATTTAGTGTCAGCTTTTGCAACAATGGTCTTTCATTCCAGACCCTACTTAATATTTTCCTAATGTCATGATTCGATATCTCTTGTCAATAGTCTCAAGCAGGCTGACTCTACTAACTATTAATTAGATATTTAGTGTCATGTCCCAAATATTTATGGTCCCAATCTTATCATAATGATACTTAACAGGCAGACTAACTTTACTAACTGTGTTATCTCATCTCGCCATAGTGACCTTTCAGCCTCAACCTTACTCTGCTAATTGGTGTAAGAGCATTCCACTATTGTTATCCCATCCTGTATTCCACAGACCCCTTGCAACAGATCGACAGTGCATTCCATGCTTTAACCCTTCCCTTGCTTTCATGCTCTTTATTTTCCATATTAGCAACCAGGACATTCTGGAATGAAATCAGGAAACAGTTATTTGTACAAATAACAGTAGAACTTACTGTTGACATTTTGAGGATTGTGATTGTGTGATTGATGATTTTCCTGAATTGGAACAGATAGGCTGGAGATATAACCAATACTGACGACTCACTCCCATTTACGTGTAGCTGGCAGGCTGCAAATGCATGTTGGAGGCCTCCGGGAGATTGGGGGTGGGGGGGAAGGTTTTCAACTTTAAGCCTGGAAAGAAAAATGAAGTGGGTCCTTTATTTAGTCAAAATGGCACTTGAGGCCTGAAACCAGAAATTCCATCCCCAAACTTAGCCTCAAAATCTTTGCAGCGGGTGGGCACAGATATTGATTGTATTTGGCACATTCATGATTCATGGAGGTAACAGTAGATATACAAGTGCAGCTGCTGTCAGTCAGATCATTTTTTTAGTGAAATGTCTAAAATATAGCTTGTGCACTTTCAACCTATCAGGTGGAGGTATAAACTTACCAGAGTCCTTTGGAGAGACCAGATGTCCTTTTGGATGTGCTCCTTGGACACTTTGGAAAGAAGTCATTTGTCCTTTAGCATTGTTAAAGTATGCATTCATGCATGTACATAAAAAGTGGATAAGCTGATTTGGATTGTCCACAGAGTTCTCAAGGGACCTTTTAAAGCATTGAAATCTCCTACCCTTTAAATATTTGAGGCAGAATAACCTGCAACAGAGTTTACAAATTCAGCACATTATAGCCCCTTGTGGTCAGCACTAATTGCTAGATTGTGAACCCTTCGAGTCCTTGAAAAAAGAGCAAAGCATGCTGTACTCTACCCCATTAAATTATGCTGCATATTTATGCTAATTTGTGAATACACTTTGTGTTAAAATACAGTTGCTATTCTTCACAAATTACATATTTAAACAAACAATGTCAAATTCTTTCCCAATTTAATGGATATAGACTATGGGAGATTTCTCTAGGAGCACTAACTCTGACAAACTAATTTCACTTGCGATGTATTTTGCAACAAAATCTTCATTTTGTGTGATATAAATGCTGCAGAGCTGAATATTATTTCTGCAATATTTTCAGCAGAGTACTACGTTTAATAAGAATAAGCTTTTGATGATGGTTGCTCCTTTATATATCTGATGGCGTATTGGTCAACAGTGTGTCATAACATTTTGGGTGTTCTTGAATAGTGCTGTGCTGACGAGGATTTTGATATTCATAAATTGTTTATTTATAACCTATTAAACATGTGTTTGTTGAAAACTCTCATGCTTTCTTTCCATCATTGGCAATGGGCACTGAGTTATGTCTGTGTGAAGAAGATGGGTTTAGTGAGGAACAAGTCACATTCTCTCTTTTGTTATTAAGTCCACTAGCTGTTAAATGATTGAGTAACTGAACATCGGCTGTATTTGAGTGATTCAATTCAACAATCTAATCACACCTAAGTGATATCAGTTTTAATTTTGCTGTCATTCCTTATCTTTTTCTTCTGTAACCATAGCAATACAGTGGCTGAAAAAAAAAGCAGGTCAGAGGCTAGGAATTCTAAGGAGTTTGACTCACCTCAGCCTATTTCAAAGCCTGTCCACAAACTCCAAGATATAAGTCAAAAGCGTAATGGAATTCTCCCCACTTGCCCGGATCAGTGTAGTTCCAACAATGCTCAAGAAGCTCATCATTAGAAAGGACAAAGCAGCCTGCCTGACTGACACCTATTAGTACCTTTAGTATGCATTCCCCCCACCATCACGGGTCATTGGTGACTGTGTACACAACATAAAAGATGCACTGCAGCCAATTGTTAGGACTCTTGAGACAATAATTTCCAAATCTATGACCTGATGGATGAGAGCACTAAAATCTGCAACTTCCCCTCTAGGCCAATCACCGTCCTCACTTAAAGCTAACTTGCTATTCCTTCATTGTTACCGGCTTAAAGTGCTGGAACTCCCTCCTAGCAGCACTGAGAGTGTACCTACAGTGCGCAGACTTGAGCAGTTCCAGAAAGTGGATCACTGTTAACTTCTTTTTTAGATTAGATTCCCTACAGTGTGGAAACAGGCCCTTTGACCCAACAAGTCCACACTGACCCTCTGAAGAGTAACCCACCCGGACCCATTTTTCTCTGACTAATGCACCTAGCACTATGGGCAATTTCGCATGGTCAGTTTACCTGCCCTGCACATCTTTTGGACTGTGGGAGGAAACCAGAACACCTGGAGGAAACCCACACAGACACAAGGAGAATGTGCAAACTCCACACAATCACCCGAGGTTGGAATCGAACCTGGGACCCTGGTGCTGTGAGGCAGCAGTGCTAACCACTGTATCACCGTGCTGTGTCTAAAACCACCGTGCCGCCCCTTCTCAAGGAAGTTTTGGACAGAGAACAAAACTTTTTGGGTGGCACAGTGGTTAGCACTGCTGCCTCACAGCGCCAGAGACCCGGGTTCAATTCCCGCCTCAGGCGACTGACTGTGTGGAGTTTGCACATTCTCCCCGTGTCTGCGTGGGTTTCCTCCGGGTGCTCCGGTTTCCTCCCACAGTCCAAAGATGTGCAGGTCAGGTGAATTGGCTATGCTAAATTGCCCTTAGTGTTAGGTAAGGGGTAAATGTAGGGGTATGGGTGGGTTGCGCTTCGGCGGGGCGATGTTGACTTGTTGAGCCAAAGGCCTGTTTCCACACTGTAAGTAATCTAATCTAATCTAAATGTTGGCTGAGCCAGAAATGCCCATATTCTGTGAAAGACTAAAAATGATCTACTTGTCCATTGGCATTCTATAGGCAATTTATGAGGAGCTATGATCAGATAATTATTGGAAGAGCCTCCAATCCCTGAAAGAGCATCTTGGACCTATATAAGCAGGACCAGCAACATTGCAATTCTTTGACTGCTTAAGTTCAAGGTAGCTTAATAAATGATACAGAGTCTGAGCCAGGAACAGTAACTTAGAATATTTATTTAGTTGCTTAATAAGATGCAGAAAATAAAATGAAGCAAAGAAAACATTGGATTAAGAGAATGAGGAAATATGAAGGAGGAAGTAAAGCTGCAATGAGACTCCAGAACTGTTGAAGTTAATTATCAAAATCAAGGAGATTGTTGGGCAGCAATTAAGATTTATCCTACAATTGAAGGACATTTGTACTGGAATCAATGAGCTCAAAATGCTTCAGGTGGTTTTAATAGGTGTAAATCAAGTAGCACAGTGGCTCAGTGGTTAGCACTGTTGCCTCACAGTGCTAGGGACTTGGGTTCAATTCCAGCCTTGGGTGACTGTGTGGAGTTTGCACAGTCTCCCCGTGTCTGCGTGGATTTCCTCCGGGTGCTCCGGTTTCCTCCCCCAGTCCAATAGATGTGCAGATCAGCTGAATTGGTCATGCTAAATTGCCCGTAGTGTTAGGTGCATTAGTCAGGGGGAAATGTGGGGAGATGGGTCTGGGTGGGTTGCTCTTCAGAGGGTCGGTGTGGACTTGGTGGGCCGAAGGGCCTGTTTCCACACGGTAGGGAATCTAATCTTAAAAAAAGTACTATCATTTCACATCTCTCCATATATTTTAATGGTATGTAACATAGTCAAATATGTTGTGAGAACACTTCTGAAGGAGTTGGGCATACTGGACAGCAACTACGTGTTTTGATAGCTTCCTGATGTATACATTTACCATGATGCATGGCTGCTGAATATCGTTGTGTGACTTATATGCTAATACCAGTGAATGATGGCAGTAGAGTAAGTTAAAAATCATAAAACACCAGGTTATAGTCCAACAGGTTTATTTGAAAGCACTAACTTTCAAAGTGCTGCTTCTCCATCAGGTAGTTGTGGAGCAGAATCATACAACATGGAATTTATAGCAACAGGATTGCAGTGTTATGGAATGTCATATTAAACAACTTTAGCTTAAGTCTTTCATATTTTAGAATGATCATGTTAGTTTCGGTTCCTATGTAGATCCCAGAATTCTTTTAAAGTTACATTCTCAAAATAGCCTTTAACAATAGGTGGCATCTCAGCTCAGATTGAAGGTGTGAGGTTAAAGTTTGTCTTTGTCACAATGTTAGGCCAGACTGATTTACAGAATCTTACGTGGATTTTTGCAGTTTTTGAGCAAAATAAAATGTAATTCTGCAAGTTTTACTGGAGATCTGATTGGAGTGGACCCATCAGCACGGACTGGAGTGGACCTGATAGCCTGCACTGGAGTGGATCCATCAGCGTGGACTCCAGTGGGCCTGGCAGTGCATACTGGAGTGGACCCAGCATCGCAGACTGGAGTGGACTCGGCTACACGGACTGGAGTAGGTCCGACTGATTGGACTGGAGTGGGCCTGGCAGCGCAGACTAGAGTAGACCTGACAGCTCGGACTGGTGATGACCTAGCAGTGTGGACTGGAGTAGGCCCGGCAGCTCGGACTGTAGTAGACCTGACAGCACAGCCTGTAGTAGGCCCGGCACCGCGGACTGGAGTAGGCCGGCAGCTCTGACTGGAGTAGGCCCGGCAGTGTGGACTGGAGTAGATGTGACAGCACAGACTGGAGCAGACCCAGCAGCTTGGACCCGAATTGGCATCAGAGAGAGTATGGGTTCCTGGTGGCTTCTGGATCACTGAGGTGGTCCTAGTATCTTCTAATGGCCACTATGGTGATGGCAAGTTTAGGCTCCCAGCAGCATCTGCATCCAGCTAAGATTCATGGAGGCAGAGCCAGGTTTGAGTTCAGTGCATAACCCAGTGGCAACGTCAGTGGCTGCATTGACGAGGTGGGCCTGAAGTGGGTTCATGGTGGTGGTGTAGTTGAATTTGGGCAGGTGTGGTACCCTACAGCATCAGTGGCATCTGCATTGGTGAGATCCAGGAATGACTCATAATGACGAGGGCATTGGTGGAGGTGAGATGACACCTAACAATGGCAACTTTTGTTCAAACAGCACAGTATGTAACTTGCATTAAAACCATTTCTGAAAACTAAATAATAAGGTATTTGTACATTTTATATTTTTTCAGAATCCTTTTAATGGAGTTATTTCACATTTCATATCTGAGCTCTGCACCTTGGTGCTGAATGGTTGTTTCACTGCAATGAAGTGTGAATATAATTGAGAAAAAAAGTGCATGCAGAAAAATGGCCAGCAGCCTGTTGAATATACTCTCTCCTCGAGAGGTCCCTGGGAAGAGAACAGTCAGTCAAATTTGATCAGATTCAGATCAAGTAGGGGGAAGCTTGTGTTCCATGTTAATGAGTCTAGAGCCACTTGACAGACACTGGTTTTACATTTGTACATGCTGCACATACTTAATTAATGTTTTGACAAGGGCTAATTGAATTCTGGAAACAGCGTTGTGCATTCTGATTTACACATCAAAGCCTGTATTCTACGGACTTTCGTACCAACATGACACATTGTAACTCTCAGGGCACAACAAACATCACCTTACCACTAGTTAGTTCAAACTCAATCTTATTTTCTTGTGTGCAATGAAAAACCCAATGTATTGGGATGTCAAACTGAGCTTCCAGCACTGAACTCCGACTTGAATTTTAGTGTAGGCTGCACACTGTACCCAGATCTCTGTGGTCCTTATTCTGTAGAGTGTTCTGCATGATTACCAAGGGGCTTTTTTTGGTCAGGCCTCCCACCTGTAGGCAGTGATGGTGGAGACCCTCATCCTTTGGGAGCTGAACACTGAGAGCATGCTGAAGATTGAACAGTCAGAACTCAAGCCGTGAATAGAGCAGCTTGAAGTCTTTGATGTTGTCTGGAGAACTGGCAAAAGGAATTGAAGCTGGCATATAGCTGCTATAGAGCAGTGAGGAACATCAGGACAGCATCAAATTCCCCACAATTCTGAGAGTTCCCAAGAAAGAAAAAGAACGCGCATGGTCTGCCAACTTCAGGGATCTGTGAATAATTACCCCAAGATCCCTCTCTTCCTTTAAGCTGCCCAGTGTCCTGCCATTCATTAATTTATCCCTCATCTTGTTTCTTCTTTCAAAGTGCTTCAACTCTCACTTATCAGCGTTAAATACCATCTGCCACTGCTCTGCCCACCTGACCAACCCATCTGTATCTTCCTGTAACCTACAACCATATTCTTCACTGTTAACCACTTTTTCAATTTGAGTGTCATCTGCCAATTTGCTTAATATTTCCCCCCACATTTTCATCTTTATTATTTATGTATTTAACAAAAGATAAAGGTCTCAGTACTGATTCTTGTGGTACACTGCTGGACACCGGCCTCTAGTCACTCAAACAGCCTTCTACCACAACCCTTTGTGTCCTATTACCAAGCCAGTTTCTGATCCATCTCGCCAACTTTCAAATCCATGTGCTTTAACCTTCTCAGTCAATCTTCCACGTGGGATCTTGTCGAAAGGTTTGCTAAAACCTATATAAACTACATCAGCTGAACTTCCCTCATCCATACATTTGCTTACATTTTCAAAAGATTCTTACAAATTTGTTAGATATGACCTCCCTCTGACAAAGCCATGCTGACTAACTCTAATTAACCCATGTCTTTCCAAGTGGCTATTTAATTTTGCTCTTTAAGAAATTTCTCCAATAGTTTCTCTACCATTGACATGAGACTTACAGGTCTGTAATTTCCTGGTACATCTCAACTACTCCTCTTAAAAAGTGGAAGCACATTAAGCCACCCTTCAGTCCTCTGCGGAGGGATATAGGCTTTTGCCCAATACATCATTTTTCCTGCCTGCTCGGATCCTGCTTGACCTGCTGTGCTTTTCCAGCGCCACTCTAATCTCAACTCTGGTTTCCAGCATCTGCAGTCCTCACTTTTGCCAAGTTAAGTGAGTGGGCAAGGGTCTGACAGATGGAGTACAATGTTGGTAAATGTGAATTCAACCATTTTGGTAGGAATAATGGCAAAATTGACTTATTATTTAAACGTGAAAAGTTGCAGCATGTTGCTGTTCAGAGGAATGTGGTGTCCTTGTGCATGAACCACAAAAGGTTGTTTTGCAGATACAGCAGGTAATTACGAAGGCAAATGGAATATTGTCCTTCATTGCAAGATAGATAGAGTTTAAAAACAGGGAGGATATGCAGGAGCTCTATAAGATGCTGGTGAGGACACACCTAGAGAACTGTGCACAGTTTTGGTCTCCTTACTTGAGAAAGGATATACCGGCACTCAAGGGGGTGCAGAGGAGGTTCACTAGATTGATTCTGGAGTTGAGGGAATTGCCTTATGAGGAGAGATTGAGTAGACTCGAACTATGCTCATTGGAATTTAGAAGAATGGCGGGGGGGGGGTCTTGTAGAAAACATTTAAAATTATGAAGGAATAGATAAGATAGAAGCAGAGAAGTTGTTTCCACTGGCAGGTGAAACTAGAACTAGGGGCCATAACTTAAAAATAAGGGGGAGCAGATTTAAAACTGAGTTGAGGTGGAACTTCTTCATCCAAAGGGTTTTGAATCTGTGGAATTCCCTGCCCAGGGAAGTAGTTGACGTTACTTCAAATGTTTTTAGGGCAAAGATAGATTTTTGAATAGTAAGGGAGTTAACGGTTATGGTGGGTGGACACATAAGTGGACCTGAGTCCATGAAAAGATCAGCCATTAAATGGCAGAGAAGCTTTACTGGCCGGCTGGCCTACTCCTGCTCCAATTTCATATGTTTTTATGTTGTTTGGCACTTCCTCTGTCACCAGAGAAAAAGTCATAACACCTGCAATTTCTTGCCCCATTTCCTATTGCAGCCAGGGATGCAATTCATCTGGGCCTGGGGATTTGCCTGTTTTCAAGCTCAACAGAGCCTCCAAGACCTCTCCATTTCCTAAGTCAAACTGTGCAAGTTTCTTCCAATCTCCTCTCCTGACTTCTGTACCTCTGGTCTCCTTTTCCAGAGTGAAGACTCTTTCCCTGGTTAATGTCTTGTCTTTAATGCATATATAAAATATCTTAGGATTCTCCCTTATCCTGTTCACAAGTCCTTTATCATAACCCCTGTTTGCTCTTCTAATTGCTTTCTTACATTTTGTCCTGCACTTCCTGTATTCCTTGAGGGCTGCAGCTGAATTACTCCTTTTTGACTTAGTAAAAACACTACTCCTCTTCTTTATAAAATCCTCAATTGTCCCAGGCATGCAGGGTTCTGCTCTTACATATCAGTCTAAAGGCTATAAGTTGGACCTGTACTCTTCCCAGCTTTTTTAATGCCCCCCCCCATTGCTTTATTGTCAAGTTAGCTGCAAGTAGCTGTTCCCAGTCTACTGTGGTCAGATTCTGCCTCCCCCAATCCAAAGCTGTCTTCTGCAGGCCATCCTTTTCCTTGTCCAGAACAAATTTGAACCGTACCATTTTGTGATCGCTATCACCTAAATGCTGCCCCACTGCCACTTGTCCAGCTTCTTTCCCGAGAAGCAGATCCAGTTCTGAACCACC
This sequence comes from Chiloscyllium plagiosum, assembly GCF_004010195.1. NCBI lineage: Eukaryota > Metazoa > Chordata > Chondrichthyes > Orectolobiformes > Hemiscylliidae > Chiloscyllium > Chiloscyllium plagiosum. Next base: position 29,776,117 of record NC_057735.1, read on the forward strand.
CCTTGTTGGATCTTCTACACATTGATACAAAAGAACTCCCCTGGATACATCTCAGGAAATCTGCCCCCTCTAAGCCCTGAACACTATGACTATCCCAATTTCTGTTGGAAAAGTTGAATCCCCGGTATAATTATTCAATTGTTACTCCTACACACCTCTGTGAACTGTCTACATATTTACTCCTCTATTTCCTGCTGACTCATTGGAGGCCTATAATATTGTAAAGTAGCTGCCCACTTATCATTCCTAAGTTCAACCCACATTGCATCGCTTGAGGACCTTTCCAAGGTCCTTATTGCAGTAATTGACTCCTTAATTAATAGTGCTGCACACCAACGTTTTTAACCCTCCCCATCTTACCGAACGATCCTATACTCCGGAATGTTGAGTCACCTGTCCAGCTCTTCCCTTGACCATGTTTTTGTGATGGCAAAAATATCATACTTCCATATGTCAATCCATGCCATTAACTCACCAGTCTTAGTATTCAACTCCCAGCATTAAAGTAAAGACCATTCAGCCTTGCCTTTCTCTCTTGACACTCAACACGGCTGAACTCACTGTGACTTGCTAGTCGAATTATTTTTAGGAATTTATTTGCAGTCTGTTTAAACCTTGTGTAAAATTTGCTACGGTTTATCAAATTACAGAGTTACTTGTTGAACAGTGGGATAAGAGATACTGTTATTAAGCAGAAGCAATGGTTCCTGATTTTCTGGATTAAAATTGCCGCTCCCATTGTCTATATGTATCATAAAAAAAGCCTCACTGACATATTACCTTTGAGCTTGGTAATGTCTCCAAAATTCTATTATAGCAAGTTTGTCAGCAGAACAAGAAAAACACTGACCTAAAATTGTCACAATGAACATTTGACCAGTTTGAGCTACCTCCTGAAACCATAAGATCCAATTTGAACAGAAATTAACATGCCATCAATATTGTGAAGCCAATCATGTAAATCAGGATCACTGGTATGATCCACACTTTCCTGAAAATTTTGGGATGAACTTCAGGTTCTTAGTTCTTTGTAAGTGGAGTCCCAGGTAGACAAGATAGTGAAAAAGTGAGGACTGCAGATGCTGGAGATCAGAGCTTAAAAATGTGTTGCTGGAAAAGCGCAGCAGGTCAGGCAGCATCAAAGGAACAGGAGAATTGACGTTTCAGGCATAAGCCCTTCAAGATAGTGAAGAAGGCATTTGGTGTGCTTGCCTTTTTTGTCAGAAGTTGCATGACACCATGTTTTAACCCAACAGGTTTATTTGAAATCACAAGCTTTCGGAGCACTACTCCTTTGTCAGGTGACATCACCTGAGGAAGGAGCAGCGTACTGAAAGCTTGTGATTTCAAATAAACCTGGTATCATGTGACTTCTGACTTTGTCCACCTCAGTCCAATTTGTGCACCTCCACTTCATGCCTTTATTGGTCAATGTATTGAGTACAAGAGTTGGGAGGGCATGTTACAGTTGTACAGGACACTTTTGGAATATTGCATTAAATTCTTGTCTCCCTGCTACAGGAAAAATGTTGTGAAACTTGATTTGCAATGATTTTGCTAGCGTTGGAGGTTTTAAGCTATCAGGAGAGGCTGAATAGACTGGGGCTATTTTCTCTGGAGTGTCAGATGCTGAGGTGTGACCTTACAGAGGTTTGTAAAATCAGGAGGGGCATGAATAGGGTGAATACGTAAGATTTTTTCCCACTATAGGGGTTTCCAAAACTAGAGGGCATAGGTTTAAGTTGAGAGGGGAAAGATATAAAAGGGACCCATGGGGTAACGTTTTCATGCAGAGAATGGTGCGTATATAGAATGAGCTGCCAGAGGAAGTGATGGAGGCTGGTACAATGACAACAATTAACAGGCACCTGAATGAGTAAGTGAATAGGAAGAGTTTAGAGGGATATGGGTCAAATGTTGTCAGTATGTTCTTATGGTAGCAAAGCAGAATATTGAGAAGCCTGGGTGTCTAAGCTTATATCTGGGGCTTAATTGTCATGATGACCTTAAGATAAGTGTTTGAGAAGTGTCAACAAAGGATGGATTTGGGAGGCAAACTGTTAGCACCCGAAGAAAGAAAAGACAAAGAAAGGGAAAGGGAAGTGGCTGGAGTCCAAAACTACTTTATACTCTGCTCCATACCCGAAAAGAATCCTTAACATCCATTTTGGGAAAGAGAGCAATTGCATCTCCAGCACTCTGTCTTACATTAACGATGATGGATGAACCATTGAATTTCATTCTGGAAACAAGAAATGGCCAGAAAAGTGTAGATTCTCTATTCATGCCTCCCATATTCATGCCACACATATCATCTATTGCATCCTTTGCCTCCACACATATCATCTATTGCATCCTTTGCCTCCAATGTGGCCTCCTCTATATTGGGGAGACAGGCTGCCTACTTGCGGACCGTTTCAGGGAACACCTCTGGGACACCCGGACCAACCAACCCAACCACCCTGTAGCTCAACATTTCAATTCCCCCTCCCACTCCACCAAGGACATGCAGGTCTTTGGACTCCTCCATCGTCAGACCACAACAAAACGACGGTTGCAGGAAGAACGCCTCATCTTCCGGCTAGGAACCCTCCAACCACAAGGGATGAACTCGATTTCACCAGTTTCCTCATTTCCCCCCCCCCGGTCCAGCAGGCTAAGATAAAAGATAGGCCCTATCTTTTATCTTAGCCTGCTGGACCAACTTTCCTCATTCCTGAAGAAGGGCTTATGCCCGAAACGTCGATTCTCCTGTTCCCTAGATGCTGCCTGACCTGCTGCGCTTTTCCAGCAACACATTTCCATCTCTAGATTCTCTTATGGGTCAGTTAGTTTAAGTCACAGGTTCATTTGTCTGCTTTCAGGAGCTTGGCAGTGCTCCAGAGGAGTAACTGATCTCTTTGATGCAGAGATGTCTCCTTGCTGTTTATAACCAGTCCCCAATTGGTGTTTCTCAAGTTAATACTGTTCCAGATGGGATGTGCTGAATTGTAAAGTTCCCACATGGGAAGAGATGAGCTGGCACCCCCTTTATTCACCCACTCTCTCAGTTGGTCACAACTGGTTTAATTCAAAAATGGATGACTTGTGTTGTGGTTAACCAGGGAAGTTAAGGACAGTATCAAATTTAATGGAAAAAAAGACATGTAACACAATGTGACAAAGATTAGTGATCAGTCAAAAAAAACTTTAAAAACTTGGAAAGTTTTAAAAGCTAACAAAAGAATTACCCAAAAGTGCAGTGAAGGGAAAGAAAATATACTACGAGGACAAGGTAGCAATCAATAATAATTGGGCAGTCAGAGCTTCATTAAATGCATTTAGAAAAGCCAACGTGGACATAGGCCCCCTAGGGAATGAAGCTGGGTTCATAATAATAAGGAACCAGGAAATGGCAGAGAAGATGAATAAATACATCAGTCTTCACTGTACAATAGCATTCCAAAAATACCAAATAGTCAAAGGGTGGATGAGGCAGGGCTAGCAAGTAAACACAATAAATGTTAGGAGAGAAAAAGTATTTAAGAAATTCATGGGCTGAAGGTCAATAGGTTCCCTGGACCTGGTGGGTTGGATCACAAGATTTTAAACAACATCATTACAGAGATAATGGACACACCGGTAGTATTTGTCCTTATATTCTTAGGCCAGTGAATGTAACATCTGCCATTTGGTAGATGTTAGAGTCTACTATAAAGGATATAATAGGAGACATTTAGAAATACATAATATGATCAAACAGAATAATTATGACTTCATGAAGTGAAATCATGCCTAAAAAATTTATAAGTGTACTTTTGGAGAAGTAGTAGGCAGAATAGATCGAGGGAACTCGCTAGATGTAATATGTTTGGAGTTTCAAAAAGCTTTCAATTAGGTATCACACATAGGGGTACTTAATAAGATAATAGTCTATGCCATTGGGTTGTATATTGTCATTGGTATAGGATTGGCTAAATGATAGAAGATAGAGTGTTAGGATAAAAGGGGCATTTCCAGGATGCAACTTGTAACCAGTGGAGTGCCACCAGCGATGAGTGCTCAGTCCACAATTAATTACAATATGCATTAATGACATGGATTAACAGAAGAGAATGTATTATTGCCAGTTTTTGTGGATGACACAAAAATAGGTGGGAAAGCAGTGATGTGAAGACACAAAAGCCAACAGAGGGGGATAGACAGCTGAGGTCAGTGGGCAAAAAACTTAGCAAATGCAATAGCATGTGGAAAAATGTAAATTTATACATTTTCCAGGAGGATTGTTAGTACTCTATATTGTTTAAATGGGGAAAAACTGCAGGAAGCTGGAATACAAAAAAATTGGGACTCCTTATGTATAAACCACAAAACCTTAACATCCAAGTTCAGTAGTTAATGGAGAAGCTATTAGACTGATGGCCTTTATTTCAAAGAGAATGGATTGTCAGATCAGTCATGATTTCTTTGAATGACAGAGCAGACTCGATGGAACAAATAGCCTATTTCTGCTCCCATGTCTTATGGTCTTCTATCATCTTGAACAGCAAATGTAAAGTCTATTTTGACCTCATATGACTACTCAGTCACACTGTAACAGATTTCTCTGCTGATTTGACCACTAGGCATGATTTCCCTTCAATCGTGGTCAAGATAATGTTGCAACACTAATATCAAAATTGGATCAGTTAAATTTAGCTCCTTGCCTCCATAACTGTAGCAGGACCCTTTACCAACCTGAGACTTGTCAAGAGGGAAGGAAGAATAGAGTGACCATGGATAGGCAAGACACTTGGATATTTTTAATTACTCACATTCACAGATGGAATTTAATGTTCCCCCGGTGGTAGGCTGGAGAATAGGGATGAGGGAGGTTAGAAGATGTGATATGGAGACCCTGTTACCTTCCAGTAGTCCCTCTACCTAATTAATTTCAGGGCAAGAAGGGTCAAAAAATTATCATCTTCTCTGCTGGCCAAGTGGGGACCATGCTACATGATAAAACTGTCAAGTAAACCTGGATGGTAATGCCCATGGTTTTGTGTTAAGGAGGTTGTAGTGGAGTTGGGTAGGGTAGAGTGGAACTTGCTGGCAACCGAATGGAGCGGTCCACAGAAACAGACTCCATGCCTTTCTCAGTGCCCAACTCTCACTGGAATCTAGCTGACTGGCCCCAATGAACCTACCTCACTGTCCCCCATTAGGAGATAGAGTGCTCCAGGCATAAACCTATTACATTACTAACTAGAAATCTGTCCCTGCTTTCAGTCAGTACTGGAAAACTTTGGGCCTTTAATTATCTAGCAGCTATTGGAAATGGGATATTGATCCATGGGATATTTTTCCACTTGTGTGGAAAAATATGGTGCTGGAAAAACACAGCAGGCCAGGCAGCATCCGAGGAGCAGGAGAATCGACGTTTCGGGCATAAGCCCTTCTTCAGGAATGAGGCTGGTGTGCCAAGCGGGCTGAGATAAAAGGTAGAGGGGAGGGAATTTGGGGGAGGGGTGCTGGGAATACGATAGGTGGAAGGAAGTGAGGGTGAGCTCCAGGCGTCGTGTGGCCAGGGTCTGGCAATGGAGGAGGCCAAGGACCTGCATGTCATTGGCGGGGTGAGAGGGGGAGCTAAAGTGTTCAGCCACGGGACGGTTGGGTTGGTTGGTGAGTGTCCCAGAGGTGTTCCCTGAAACGTTCCGCAAGTAGGCGGCCTGTCTCCCCAATGTAGAGGAGACCACATCGGGTGCAGCGGATACAGTAAATGATGTAACTTGGAAATGGAGCAAGAAATCCTGACTGTAACCAATCAGCTACTGCATTGGGTGTTAATTCCAAAGGGACTCGCAGAAATGGTCACAGCAGCATGCCTAACTTCAGTCTATTTTGACCTCAGTATGACCTGAAATTTCCTGCTCAATGATTTCAGAATAATCTCTTTTCGAAACAAAGTAAATTTACTTAACACTGTATTTCCAAAAATGGTTTCTGCTCCTTTCTGTTGCGATTATTGGAAAGCAAGGTTCAATAAAAGAGAACTATAAAATGATCTCAGGGGAGATATCACTTTCATTAACGTGGTAAAATTTTCTTTACATTATGGTTGTGTTCCAATATGTTATGTTATGGAATTTTAATGCATTAGTTTTAAATCACCATTTTCACCATTTCACATTAAGAAAATGGAATGGAATCACAGTTTTTATGTGGTAATTTCTTCATGTTTTGAAACAACTGTCTTTAATTTTTCTCTCTCCCAAAATCTTGATTATGCATTTTCAGCATTTTTTTTAAAGATTGTGCACTAATCTTTCATGAATATTTTTATGTTTTTTCTTCTCTAGGCTTGGAGAGAATTGGGCGAAATAATTCTTATGAGCAAGAAGGAAAAGTACTGTTTGTTATTGATGCAGTTTATGCCATGGCACATGCTCTACACAACATGCACAAAGATCTCTGTCGAGGACATGTTGGACTTTGTTCCAAAATGGACCCTATAGATGGCAAGGTCCTCCTTGAATATATCCGTAAAGTCAACTTCTCTGGTAAGTGTACAGAAGCATTGAGACACTGAGTATTCTTGTTGGAGAGTGGGTCCAATGTTGGTCATGCACCAGGCTTGGAAAGTATAGCTGGTTAGAATATTTGCTGCCTTGACTTGTAGTTTTTATGTGTGCTTGCAGAATGATGCAAATTTACCAGTTTCTGGCAAATTTACCAGTTTTAAAATTATGCGGTTACATTAAATGGGATCATGGAATACTGTTTTAGTTGCTTGTATCCAAGTGTTTGTGTTACTTACAAATATTCTGAAGGATCTAATGGAACACTATCCAAATATAAGCTGTAAGTTAAAGGTTTGGCAGAAATATAATGTGAAAGGCTAAACACACCATACTGGGATGTTTCTAATTATATTGCCAGAATTAAATGGAAATGACTGTATTCACTTATCAAAAATACACTTTGTTATACTTGAATTTAATATGAGAACAATGTCAGAATTTTACATTATCTGTTGTAGTTTACTGTGATTTCTTCAGATACTATTCCACTGATGAATGTATTTTGTCATGGTGTATGCCAACAGTGGAAATATTATAGACAAAAAGCTATTGCCGTGTTAGTAGAATGGAAAGACTTGACTTAAATTGTGTGGAATTGCATTGCTAACAATTTTAGTAGAGGGTTAACAAAACTGTGTTAAAAAAACAAAGGAATGCCATAAAAACAAGCTATGAAACTATGTGTTAAATGCTGCCACAGTCACCTCAGGGTACGTATTTCTTATTTCTCTTCATGCATGAGGATGGTAATACAGCCAGATCCTCTGTCAGTCGGAGAGATAATTGCTACATTAGGTGCTGCACTATTAAAAAGAGCAGACTGAATTACGTGCAAAATACAAGATAGACACTAAATGAGAAGTAGACAAAACGAAGAATGGAATCAACATTTTAAGGGTAAAAGGCAGTACATTCTTCAAGACAGCTGAAGAGAACAGTGGATTTGAAAAAAATAATTATATGCTGCGCAGTCAAGCAAGTCAAGAAATGTGATCTATTGACAAAGGAAAGTTATAAAGAAATCTGATGAGAAAAACAGCTAGATGACAGATAATCACACAGAGAGAAAATGGCCAAAGTGTTTTGGAGCTATAATTCTGGTGCTGGCTCGAAACTGTGGGGACTAGATTTCTATGAATAATACTATTGTGATTCTAACAAAGTCAGCCCAGATGGACCCAATAGAAGATGAGTTCCCTAATTGGGCCTGTTAATCTGCTCCAATCAGGGAACCCTGGCTGACAAATGTAAACACAGGTGTCAGAATTTCTGTTGACTTTAAGAACTGGCTGTGAGGAAGCTGGACCAGTGTCAAGGACAATGCAAGTGTAAATAAAGGATGACTTGGTGATGGGATACCAGCCTCTGTGAAGTTATTTCAGCAAGATTGTCCTATGAGCAAAGGCCAAACAGATTGGGACCATACTGACTGGAGTTTAGAAAAATGACACGTGATCCCATTGAAACACTAAGGGGCTTGACAAGGCAAATGCTGAGGAGATATTTCCCCCCATGGGAGAGTCTAGGACCAGAGTGCATGGTATCAGGAGAAAACAATGCCAATTTAAGACTGAGATGAGAAAGTCTGTGTGGAGTTATTTCAATGACAAGGGCTCTCATTAGGTGGCCTCTATTATCAGCACATGTAACCTTTCAGTTCTCTCTTTTCCTGCTGATCTTCTAAGATTTTCACAGGATAGATGTTGTCTCCATTTCACTGCCAGCAGCACAGTGTTTCCGTTGACATAGTTAAAAATCACACAACACCAGGTTATAGAACAACAGGTTTAATTGGAAGCACACTAGCTTTCGGAGTGATGCTCCTTCATCAGTTGACATAAATCACCTTTAAAAGACATTAAAATTAAATTTAACTCCTGATTGTATTGTCTGTATTTTCATATCCATATTCAGCATTAGTTAACAAATGTGAAAGCAAATTTTGAGAACTCTTAATTTATCAAGTATACACCCGGAGGAAGATAAAACCTTCAAGGTGGTAGTGATTTACCTTCACTGCAGTATATAATGAAAACTATATTACATAAGCTAGTTATAATGGAAACTATGTTATATAATTTGGCAACAATTCAAGTAGTGTGTTATTATACTTTAGATAAAATGTAAATTTGGCTTTTTCTCATAAATTGAGATTCACTACATCCATATTCATTATGAACCCTCCTCATCGAACACTTTTTCAACCAGTGTCCATTGCAAAACACATTAACTATTGTCAGAAGCAATTATTCTCAGTGAAATAGATGATTTTACTGAATTTGAGATTGATGTAGTACCACAACAAATTGCAAAATAAGGCCACAACAAAACTTTAAGCAATATGTTCTTCATTGTTTTTAATCATTACGACTACAAACAATTAGAAGTTAACACATCAATCATGAGCCACACTTATAATTTTGGGTGTTAAATTATCTTGGCTTCAATGCAACTCACACTGTTGAAAGGATAATTTAGTTTTGTATTATGGAAGAGTAATAGTCTACTCAGGAAACACATTGGGGTTTTCATAATTAGGACTGGAATATATCAAATGATCCACAAAATTGATGTTGATGAAGAGAGTTGAGAGAGTTTTGAACTCTTTTGACCATGGGAATGTTCAGAAGAATGATGCATATGAAATGTTAGAGAACATTTCACACCAAAGATAATGGTGATCAGGAGTCCTGTCCCAAAAAAATCTGTTGAGACAAACTGAGTTGCATATGTAAACAGTGAGATTGTTATTCAAGGGTACGAAAGAACATTGAAGGTTGATGGTTCAACTGAATTGAAGTGCACTGTTAAGAAATTGTGAGAGGTCTTGTTTGTCATATATGGGTTTGAAAGAGTCAATGCTGAGGATTGTTGTAAGCACTACCTCTAAGTTAAATCACTTGGATTTCTGAGTGTTGTGCAAGAGCTTGAGGACCAGAAGCAGACTTGTGATGATGTCAGAAAGTTGGTCCTCATTGGGCATAAATAGCATAGTGTGTGTAGAGTTAGAGGAAGAGAGAAACACACAGAGCTAGGCAAAACTTTAAAGTCAAGTCATGTGCATTTTAGAAAGACATGCGAAGACAGATGAGCATTACGTGGTGGAGTTTGTGGAATACTCTTTCAGTAATTTATAGCTTTAAATTAAGGGGTGGAAGGTATAGGACAGATGTTAGGGGTAGGTTCTTTACTCAGCGAGTCGTGAGTTCATGGACTGCCCTGCCAGTAGCAGTGGTGGACTCTCCCTCATTATGGGCATTTAAGCGGGCATTGGATAGGCATATGGAGGATAGTGGGCTAGTGTAGGTTAGGTGGGCTTGGATCGGCGCAACATCGAGGGCCGAAGGGCCTGTACTGCGCTGTATTCTTCTATGTTCTATGTTCTAATGCGATAGTTAAATTAGAGCCTGATATACCTCTGAATACCATATTGTAGTATTTACTCTCAATATGTAGGAAACAACAGTATACAGAAGACTAAATTTGAAGGCAGTTCTTGACCTTGCCTTCTCCTTGACCAGCCTGTCGTCTTCTACTCAATCATAGAATTCCTATAGTGTGGAAGCAGGCTATTCAGCCCATTGAGTCACCACCACCCCTCCAAAGAGCAATCCAACTAGACCCCCACCCTATCCCTGTAACCCCACATTTCCCATGGCTAATCGACCTAGCCTACACATCCCTGGATACAATGGGAAATTTAGCAAGGTCAATTTACCTAACCTACACATCTTTTGACTGTGGAAGGAAACCAGAGCACCCAGAGGAAACCCATGCAGATATGGGGAGACCATGTGAACAGCCAATCGCCTGAGACTGGAATTGAACCCAGGTCCCTGGCACTGTGAGACAGCAGTGCTAACCACTGAGCCACTGTGCAGTCCCTCAAGAAATATCAAAACAATTTAATATAATGAATGAGATGAGTAAACTACCGTCAAAAATGATAAACTTAATTATATTTGCTGGACCAAGTCTAAACTTATCTCATTCGTGAGTCTTGAGAGTTCCAATTCTCAGTGAGTAGTATTCACTCAGTGACTGGCTCTACCTGTGAGGACAAGGGAGAGGGGGAGAGAAAGTGAGTGACTGGTTAATTCAAATAGGCTGCAACACTAGGAGATCACCAGCATTATGGGGGTATGAGGAGATTTATCGAAGGAGGGTACAAATGTCCCAAATTACAGGCTAATGTCCACATAAGATGACAGCAGACTGAATGTTTTTATAGACAATTGTTTGTCTTTATGGAGCTGTCTGAGCTGAATTCTGGATGAGTAGTTTAAGCAAATGGTATGGGATGGCTACTTATTCCCTATGGCAATGAAGGTAACTGGGTCATTATACATCTGGAGATGCCAGTGCAACATCCAGTCGGCTGCATCCAGCAGCCAACATGTGCCATGTACTAGAGGTCAGAGTATAGGTCATTGCGCTATAACGTGTGTTTCATTAATGTGAATAATGCGATTGACACTGTTTCTATCGTGCAAACTTTTAAAGTGAGTATTGATTCCAGCCCCATTAGTTTAAATGGTGCTGATGTAACATGATTTTCTTATAAACGGGATTGCATAAAAACGGAACTCTCATGAAAGGCTGATTGGTTTTGGGACCATCACTGGATGCCTTCAGGTGCAGGGGATGATCATCTCTTTCATTGGTTCACACACCCTTTCCGTCAGTGACAGGATGCTCAATTGCACCCCGTCCCAGTTGCTTCAGCACAGTTACTAGTGCTTTAAATAGCACACCAGCTCTAGTTTTTTTTTCTCTGCTCCCTTTCTGAGTATATTTCTGCTGTGAATACAAATAGAACTCATATCGGTCACCTCTCATTACTCAGTTGCATACATCAGTCTGCATCAGTTTTCATGGACTGGGAGGCTTGCTTCAAGTAGTCATTCAGTCTTGGCATTGCAGGGATCACGTCTGCCTTGACTGTGGGACGCTTATTTTGAGGTTGTTTTGCTCAACATGGGTAATGGTCACTCATTATATCCAATATTTGGGACAGCCACCTCATCACTAACCACTTCTGATATGCAGAGTAACGAGCTTGAGATTATGAATGTCACTTTGCAGTCTAACCATTATTATTGAATTATTTCTAATAGAGCGGCCATGTTTGTGTGACCACCCCACAGCTGCTGACTTCCTTGGTCATTAAAGCCATGGAAATGACACTTTTGTTTATTTTCTGACTGCCTGTCGGGACAGGGAAATATCACTAAATGCCAGAGCAACGCTTCCTCTGATTTCAGCCTTTCCTGCACTGTCTCCTTTGCTGAACGTTCCTTCTAAAGCCTGACTACTCTTTGACTGGCTGCAGCATCATCTAACACACTACTTCTTATTAACTGCTCTTCCTGATGATTAATTGTCTGCAGACAGGAAATGCCCAAGGATATTCTGTTGTTTAACCAAACAATCATTTAAACTGAATCTACCCTGGCATCAGAGTTTCCTCTGAATTGGGTAAATCCTTCCCAAAGATGCAAAGATGTTGTACTTTAAAGGCATATGTAAACGTATAGAGTAAATATTGTAACTATGATAAAGGTCCAATTTTGTGCTTACTGTGGTTAATTTATTGTTTCTTTTATTCATTCATGAAATGAGGGTGTTATTGGCTGAGCCCGTATTTATTAGTCATTTCTATATGCCTAGAAGGGAGTTCACAGCCATCAACCATATTGCTGTGCATCTGGAGTCACACGTAAATCAGGCCAGGGAAGGATGGCAGTTTGTGAGAGAACCAGACCAGTTTTTCCTGATAATCGATGATGGATTCTTGTGTGTTATGGACTAGGCCAGACCACTCAAAACATTCTTAAGCAGGCAGCCCCAGATCATAACTTTACAATTTGTTTCAGTAAGTGTACAGTGAAACATACCCGGAGTAAGATAGATAGGTTGACTACTAAATTTTAAAACAGACAAAAATTTATTCACAGAATTACACAATGAAACACAAAGAACAGAATAAAGAACCTCTACAGAACTCAACCTATCCAACTAGACTAAACTATGCTGTTCCGAATATACAAAACAGCCATTAAGCAAACTCCCTTTAAAAACCAGTATAAATGGAACACATGCTTAGAGGTTGAAGTTGAAGGGCAGAAAAGAGAGAGAGTTTCCACACAACTCCCTGTTGAACTTCCCAGATCAAGATTGAACTAAAAACTGCTCAGCCCAGTTAAAGAGCTGACGACTCCCTTTTCATTACACAGGTCACTTTTAAAACATGAGCACTTTGGCCTGAAGTCTCATCTGTTTATATATAAACAATAGGCCTCTCAAAATAATTTTCATCTCTGTACCAAATCAGACTGATAAGAGCCCGGCCCAGTTTATTGCCCCTCTGACGAAAAGCAGGGACAAAGTCTCCTTGAGCTAAGGAACAGCTTTTAGAAAAAAAAAGGACTAGCTTTCTGACAATGGTCAACTTTGGACTCTAAATTCCATACTTGTTTATTGAATTCAAATTCAAGTTCTACCATCTGCCATGGTGGGATTTGAACCCAGGTCCCCAGAACATTATCTGGGGCTCTGGATTAGCAGAGCAGTGATATTACTGGGCCAACCCCCTTCTATTCTAAGTTATATAAATGATCTTTTAATTTCTGGTCTGAATTTGTCTTCTCCAATTTCTCTTACATTCCTCTTGCCAAAGATGAGGAATCTTGCGTATTGACATGGTACATTGCAGTAAAGTGGAGATAACACCAGAGGAGCCCTATCTTGAAAGATTTAGGATTTCCACATGTTTGCCAACATTTTGAGCAGTTAAAGATGTATTCCAAATGGTTCAGAATTTGAAGTCCATTTATGGAAGTTATTCATAGAATCATAGGATCCCTCCAGAGCAGAAGCAGGCCATTTGGCCCAACAGGTCCACACCAACTCTCCGAACAGCATACCACCAAAATTCACCCCCTACCCTATAACCCTGAAATTACCATGGCCAATTCACCTAACCTGCACATTTTTGGACTGTGGGAGGAAACTGGAGCCCTGCAGGAAACACACTCAGACACAGGAAGAACGTGCAAACTCAACACAGGCAGTCGCCCGAGCCTGGAATTGAACCCAGGTCCGTAGTGCTGTGAGACAGAAGTGATAACTACTGTGCCACATTGATATAGAGCTTAAATAGACTATATGACAACAAAATCAAAAACACAATTGCAGAGAAAAATTATTTTCTAAGTCTTCTGAAGAAAACAGCTAGGACATATGGGAGAATCTAGAGAGCAAACTTACTTGTAATTACTCTGCAAACGATCTGGCACAGATATGATGGACTGCAAGGCTGCCTGAGCTCTATGGGATATTGATTGGAACACATTTTGCTGAAGATGGCATAACTAATATTTTTGGTACATCTGGTTGAGTTGGTATGGTTAACTAGTTATGTTTGTGTGGATCATATGAGTTTATGGAGTCCAAGCAATATCATTTATTTGGCAGAGTGCATGGTATAGGTGATGACTCTCTAAAAGGAAACAGCTAATGTGGTAGTTCAAGAAAGTGTAAGTAACAAAAATGAATAGTTATCATCTTTAGCTTTAAACAGATTAGCAAGTAATGTGGATGAAAATTACGAGTATAACACAGCTAACTGCAATCAAGGAGATGGCAAATTTGCCACATAAACATTGCTGGGGTAACTGGGGTGAAAGAAGTATGATGTACCAAAACTACACATCATCCTGCAAGAGTAACAGATGACAGATGTCACTAGCTAACAAGTGATTGTGATTATTTAATCTTTTGTGTTTAATGATTTGAAGATGGAGTTTGGGGAGAAGAGCAAAAGAAACTACTGCCTTTGTCATTTGAGAAGCAATTGCAGTTTTGTAAAGTCTTAGTTGTAACATCAGTCAACAAAAAATTCTAGAATGAGTGGATGAATTAATGTAATTTGCTAATGTCAATTCCATGTTAATTTCATACCAAACAGGAAGAAAATGAATGAAGGATTTCATAAAGATATTTGGTGCTTGATATATTTACAAACTCAGAAACTTGATTTGCTCCATTTATATTGTCAGCCGAGCCCATTAATTATATCAGAGTCATGAAGATATTGCTCCTCACCTCTCCTTGTTTTGTGCTAAATTCAAGTTATACCGGTCTGGCTGACACTACTGTGTTTAAGATGTCTATTTTACTACCTTGAAAGCACAAGTTCAGCTGTTTGTTCGATTGACACAAAAATTTATCAGCCGTGTCAGTGGGAAAATCAGTCTTACACGCAAACACTTCATGGACTATCCATCGAGTCTTGGGGAAAGGAGAGGAAGAGGTGGGCAGCAAAAACATATCATTCATCTTCTTCAGTGACATTGCAGTCCTTCCTGTCAATGAGTAGAATGTCAGATATTTCTATGTGGTATTTAATACCTTATCAACTGAGTGAAAATGCAAAGGAGAGAATTCCTCACAGGAAAGAGAAAAATCTGAAGCAGTTAATGGAAGCAGGAGAAATACTGGAAGATGTTGCAAAATTATAAGAATTTCACAGTCAATCCAAATGACTCATAATTCAATTAACTTGGTCCTCAATAGTTTTGAATGAAATTATTTATGGTTATATTAATCTTAGGATCAAATTTGGACCAAATCATCTGACAAAGAAAACACCAATCCATATATAGTTTTATATTCCATTTTAAAAGTGTTAGAGAATGTATGAATCCAAATTCCCTCCTCCATGTCAAAAAACACAATCAAGATGCACTCAAGGGGCATCCTCTGCTATTTTTTTCCCCAGCATTCTCAGTTGCTAGATAAACATCATGTTAGTCATCCAGTGAGAATATATATGGAAGTGCCAGCTGGAATTGGCAAGGTCTCAGTTACAGTTTAAGATATGCTCAAATTAAAATAGAATGTGTCCAGAATAATCAGATATATTTGAACACTGGGAACATGAGAGCATGTATGATGAGATCAAAATGGCTTTTACTTAGAGCAGTTTTCATTGCATTGAGGGACTTGCTTAGGTCACTCATAATTAATGAGAGTGGTTGGCTTACATTCAATGATTGGTTCTTTACGGCAGTGTTAAGCTAAACTATCAAACAAGTCATAATTTTTCAGTTTGAGCTTCTCATATATTTAGACAGCAGCATTTAAAATGCTATTACAAAGTATCTTCACTTCATTTCTGCATTGTGTGGGCGAATGTTGGAGAGTGCCTGCTTAATCATGTTAAGGAACAGTTGATTCTTGGATAGGCAATATGACTGTGTTCATATGAGAATTTTCCTTTTTAAATAGACTTGAGTGTTGCATCTGATCTCTGATGCGCCCCAGAGTGTCACCTATGTTGCAGTCACTGCTATTGTAAGTATGCATGTTGAAAATACTGTTGAAGGAGTGATGTCTGGTAATGTAAAGCTGGTGCTAGTCTCATATTGGTTGACTTGAGTTCATCTTGTGTCACAATTGATTCTAAAGCAACAAAATGCAATGGCAATCAAGGCATCTCACAACTGAGAATCCTGGGAGAGAAAATGGCAGCAATTGCTGCTTGAATGCATACACAAAATCCCAGTGTGGTTTTAGAACTGGAAGATTAGTAATCAACATGATTCTCTCAATTCAACAGCTTCAGGAAAGAAATGCCATGAAAAAAGGAAGCCTTCATTGATCTTCCCAAGGCATTCAGTCCTGCTACCAAAAAACAATTGTCCTTCATATGGAGAGGATTTGAGTACAGAAGCAGGGTGTCTTGCTGCAACTGCACAAGGTCTTAGTGAGACCACACTTTGCGTATTGTGTGTAGTTTTGGTCTCCTCATTTGAGGAAAGATGTTTGACAATGAAGAGAGTGTAACAAAGGTTTACCAAACTGACTCTTAGGATGGCAAGACTGCTGTATGAAGAGAGATTGGATTGGTTAGGATTATGTTCGGTTGTGTTTAGAAGAATGAGGGGGAGTCTCTCGGAAATCTATAAAATTCTAACAGAACAAGACAATGTCAAGACAAGAAGTGTGTTCCCAAAAACCAAGGAGTTTGGAAGTAAACTTCACAGTCTAAGGATACAATGTAGACCATTTAGGAGTGAGACAAGAAGGAATTTGTTCACCAAGAGATGTGACCTGTGGAATTCTCCACTATAGAGGCTGAGGCCAAAATATTGAAGGTTTTCAATAAGGAATTAGATAATGTTAGCGTTAAAGGGATCCATGGCTTGAGGACAATGGAGGAAACAGAATGCTGAGTTGGATGATGACCCATGATCATTTTGAATGGTGGAGCATCTTTGAAGGCCTGAGCAATATACTCCTGCTCCTCCCTATTTTCTGTATTTCTGTGTTTGCAGAGGTGGTCTGTTAGAGCTGTTGAATAAAATTTGGCAGCTGCTGAAGACACTCAATGTGTTTGTCTTTTTCTACAATAACATGATGCGTAAGGTTAGCTATGACGGGTTAACATTGGAACACTTGGAGATCTGCAGTGGGTCAAACAGTCCTTGTGCTATCACCAATACTCTTCGACATGCAATTCTATTTATTGCTACCAATTCCCTTCAGGTCATTCTGAGAGGGTGACTGTTTACAAACTAGAACTAACAGAGAGGTGTTCAGTCTTGCCCACCTGAGATTCAAATCAAAAATGTGCCAAGTCTTCCTCAGAGTATGGCACTGTATATTTAATGCCACATTCACATTTCTATACCAAGTAATACATTCAGCACTTGATACTCCCATACTCCAATATCTAGAAAGATTTTGATTTGACCATTGGGAAGACAAATGTCTTGGCTCAGGATGTTGTCTTACTACCATGTATCAACATTGACAGAGCGATGCTGAAGATTGTTGATAGCTTCGTATAACTAGGTTCCACATTTACTATCAATCTGCCGTCTGACGCTGAAGTCGATGCATGAATTGCAAATGCTGTGGTTCTTGTATCCAATCTGAATAAGAAAGTATGGAACAACTGAGTCCTGACTGAGACCACCAAACCTGCATCCTCAACACATGCATTGATAGTGGTAAGACTTGGATGATATATACTTGGCAGCACAAAAAGGCTGAATAATTTCAACCTTCATTGTCTCAGATATGACCTTGACATCAGAAAATACGTTAGAAACTGCAATACCACAGTGGGACGCCTGAGACACTAGGTTGTGCTTCACGTAATTTGAATACCATGGTGCAAGCCATTATCTCATAAAACGGAAAGTTGCCAATAACAATAATTACCTTTTAGTTACATTTTAGCTCCATAGCTGTTTCTTATATGCATTTATACCTCTCTTTTAGATGGGTTACCTCTGGAGAATTTTGGTCCTTTTATGTTAGTGTTGCAAACAATTCTTGAAACACTTGGTGACAATGACTGAGGGAATTTCCAGACTCTCATTTTATTCTTTCTACTGTCACTGGAGAAAATGGCTTTCACAGAATTTTTCTGTACAAAATACCAAGCTTAGAATAGCAATCTGTTGACTATTATGGTAAGCTGGAGGATGTTCATTGTCAACACAGCGTAAAAAATGAACTGTTGTTCTTATTCTGATCCAAAAATGCTTGGAGGCTAAAGCATCGGATTTCTCCTGAGTTAATGAGGTTTCACCATGGCTTAACTTTTGCACATTTCAATGTTAGTCAATCAGCAGCCAATCTGAGTCGACGGATCTAGGCTACAATTTGAACAGTAACATTCTGTCAGGCTGATTATAGCTACATACATGATCTGATTATTATGACTGTCTCTAAACAGTGGTGGATAAAGTATGGTTCTTCCTATGTTTTGCAGATCAAAGAGCTATGTCCGTATCACTGTACAACAGAACCCATTTCATTAAATGCACTTGAGGAAGCATGCTAATAAATCGTAATAGATTTCCTATGTTGAGCTGCACTTGGCTTACCTTGAGTTCAAGGTGACTAGTCATGCACATGGTCATGTCTTGGCGATGTCTGTATGTGTGTATCACCCAACATACTAATTATCTACAAAGTGAATATCGTGGCCTCGATCTCCAAACCACAACGATATTTGTCAAGTTAGCACAATGCTGAGGTTCCTCCATTTCCATGCTGCTGCATATGCTTTTCGGGGGTATTCCAAACCCAGCTTTCACAGAACTACTTAGTGGAGTATCCAAGATGAAACTGGGGATGATATACATACTCCCCTTTTTGCAACATTGGCCTGTAAACAAGTTTAAAAGTCCAGACTGGATATTAGTGAATAGGGAAGGGTAATGATGACTAGAGCAGGAGTGGATGGTAGTGCAGTGTGGTCATGGATGGGAGGAGTGTAGGATTAGGATTAAGGTTAGGGCGGAAGGGTGGAAAGGTGATGAGATTGTGGATTTGGTTGTGGAGTTATCTCAGAATTGGAGGCTTTAATCTGTGTGATATTTCATGGCTAACTATCCAAGTAAGTACTATGGAACCTAAGGGTTCTTGTGGAGTGATAGTGTCGTTACCTCTGGAGCACAAGGCCTGGTTCAAGTCCCACCTGCTCTGGAGTTGTGTGATAACATCTCTGAACAGATTGATTAGAAACTGCCCTATGTTTTTAGAATGAGTCTAGAAGTTGTTGTGAAAAGCAGCCTTGGTGAGGTTTTCGGTGAAATCTAGTAGATAGTACATGCATAGCCATTGTGTTTCAATGGCAACAGGACATGAATGAAGTGATGCTGAACAAGGTGAGTGTTTTTTTTAATGGATGGTCTTTTGTATTTTGCTTTTTAATTCAGGCAAATGGACAATTCCAAGTCCCTGGCTCACTTTTATAATGGGGGAATGTGATAATGTCATGGGTTCAAATCTTACCATCACAGTTGTTGAAACTTCAGTTCAATGCAAAAATAAACTAGACTAAAAAGCTAGACAATTGGTGAGTATATATCCATTGTCAATTGTCATTAACACCCCATTTGGTCTCAAATGTCCTTTTAAAGAAAGGAATCTGCCAACCTTTTCTGGCCTACATTTGCAGGCTTATAATAATATGGTTGACTCTTAACTGTCCTCTGGAAAATTTGAAATGGGCAACAAATGCTATCATTCCATGAAACAAGTTTTTAAAAAGTCCTTATATAGCTGGTCCATGTAAAAAAAAAAGTGCTGTTCAACAGTAACCCCTCAGAAGTCACCATTGGGAAATTTAGCAATGGGAATATATTAAATTCAAAGGGAAATGGCCTAACTCCCTTTCGTTAAAGAGGTCATTCCTGATGTTAGGGGTGGTGAATGATGTCGTAGTCCTGGCTACAAGCTCCATCAGATTCTCAACAGTTGCAAATTATCATCTCCAACAAGAGAGAATCCAACATCATCCCTCAACATCATTAGGTTAAGGTAGCTGGCTAGCATGGACAGATTGGACCAAAGGGTCTGTTTCCATGCTGTATATCTCTATGACTCTATTTAATAGCATTACCATTGCTGACTCTGCCTTTCTTGACATTCTGGGAGAGTGAAGGTCACCATTGAGCAGAAGTTAAACTGGACTAGCTCGATAAATATTGTGAATGCAAGTACAGATCAGACGACAGGAGTTCGGTGTTAAATAACTCATCTCTTGACTTCACAATGCCTGTCTGCCACCCACAAGGCACAAGTCAAGACTGTAATGGCACATTCTCCACTTGCTTGGATCAGTGCAGCTCCAACAACACTCTAGAAGCATGATGTTATCCAGGACAAAGCATGCGATTGTCATCAATCAACCATTTTTAATATTAGCTTACTTCACCGCTGTTGCACAGATGCAGCAATGTACACATTCTAGATGATGGATAGTAACGACTTATAAGGTGCCTTGGGCAGCACCTTGCAAACTCACGACCATTACCATCTAGAAGACAAGGGTGGTCGATACATGGGAACACCATTCCCTACAAGTTCCCTTCCAAGCCACTCACCATCCTGACTCGGTAATTACTTCACTGTTTTTTCACTGTCACTGAGTTAAAAACCTGGAGCTCGGTGCCAAACATCGCTTTGGGTGTCCTTACTCTATATGTAAGGCAGCTCACCACCACATTCTCAAAGGCAATTAGAAATAGACAATAATTGCTGGTCTGGCCAGCAATGCTCATGTCCCAAGAATGAAAAGTTACAAACACTATGTGATCAAGAAATATCCCCATTTCTGTCATTGGGATTGATTCAAATTTAGATTTAGATTTGGATTTTATTGTCGCATGTACTCAAACACAAGAATATAGGAGTACAGTGAAGAGTTATAACATGGCCACACACGACGCCATCGGATGTTGCTGTTGCTTCAGCTTAAGATGATATTGCACACAAGAGTAAAGGATTATTATGCATCACAAAATGGATAACCTTGGAGCTTTTGTGGTGAAATGATGGAGTCTCTACCTTTGAGACAGAAAGCCTGGATTCAAATCCCATCTGGTCCAAAGATATGTGTCATAACATACCTAGACAGGTTGATTAAAACTATCCATCCAGAGGAACGCCCGCAACAAAACCTGAGGTGAAGATATTGAACTTAAGCAGTACTACAGCCAGGATGTTGTCAGGGACTGTGACCTTTACTGCAAGCAATGCATTCAACCACTTCTTCATATTATATGGGGTGAATCAAACTGGCTGAAAGATTCTGGTGGTGGCAACCTCAGGAGCACTTCACAAAATAACTTCAATTGTATGTTGAAATTTAATAGACAATCCTTACTTCGTATCAATGACTTTGCTTCAGAAAAGTGATTAATTGACTGTTAAGTGCTTTGGGATGTTTTTTAAGGTCATGAAAGGCACCACATAAATAAAAGTTCTTTCTTTCTGTCAGAGTCTACCTTTGCTCAAAGTTGAAACTGCAGTATTATTCCCGAAAGTGTCACAAAAAAAGCTAGTTAACAACATTGTGCCTCATGAATGCCAGTGTCAGATTGAATTTTTAAAAAAATAGCTCAAGGACAGGAAACAGTGAGTCATGGCAAGTAATTGCCTTTCAGTGTGCACAATAGTTGATAGTGGTGTTCCCCAAGGCACCACTGCTTTTGTGGTTGAAATATAGAAGTAACTTGGATTTTGGACTACAGACTAAAATTTCAAAATTTGCCAATGATACAAAATGTGGAGGTGTGGCAAACAGTGAAGATGATATTAATCAATTACAAAGAGCATAGCTGGCAAGCAAAATGTGGGCAGACAAGCGACAAATGTAACCATTCAAAATAGGGATTTGTAATAATGCATTTTGGCAGAATGGATAGGGAGAGCAATATGGACTTTGTGGTGGGATTTAACAAAGATGTTGGAGGTCTCACAGTCCAGCAGAACTGATTAGTATTTTGTGTCACCTCTTTTATGGAAGAACCACAGAATCAAATACCAATCAGGCACGAAACTGGACAAAACAGAAGCCAGCAGCTCTAATGCACAGCAGCGCCACCAGTGGCTTATGCCAGGATGACACCCATTTGAGGCTCTCAGTTGCAAGTGGATCCCAGGTCATGGGTGAACTGGCATTCATGGGGAGTCATAGAGATGTACAGCATGGAAACAGACCCTTCAGTCCAACTCGTTCATGCTGACCAGATATCCCAACCCAATCTAGTCCCACCTGCCAGTACCTGGCCCATAGCCTTCCAAACCCTTCCTATTCACATACCCATTCAGATGTCTTTGAAATGTTGCTATTATACCAGCCTACACCACTTCCTCTGGCAACTCATTCCATACACGTACCACTGTCTTTGTGAAAAGGTTGCCTCTTACATCCCTTTTAAATCTTTCCCCTCTCACCCAAAACCTATGCCCTCTAGTTCTGGACTCCCCCACCCCAGGGAAAAGACTTTGTCTATTTATCCTATCCATGCCCCTCATGAATTTATAAACCTCAATAAGGTCAACCCGCAGCCTCCGACGCTGCAGGCAAAACAGCCCTAACCGATTCAACCTCTCCCTATAGCTCAAATCCTCCAACCTGGCAACATCCTTGTAAATCTTTTCTGAACGCTTTCAAGTTTCACATCTTTCCGACAGGAAGGAGACCAGAATTGCACAAAACATTTTCCAACAGTTTCCGACAGGAAGGAGACCAGAATTGCACAAAACATTTTCCAACAGTAGCCTAACCAATGTCCTGTACAGCCGCAACATGACCTCCCAACTCCTGTACTCAATACTCTGACCAATAAAGGAAAGCATACCAAACGCCGCCTTCACTATCCTATCTACCTGTGACTCCACTTTCAAGGAGCTATGAACCTGCACTCCAAGGTCTCTTTGTTAAGCAACACCCCCTAGGGCCTTACCATTAAGTGTATAAGTCCTGCTAAGATTTGCTTTCCCAAAATGCAGCATATCGCATTTATCTGCATTAAACTCCATCTGCCACTTCTCAGCCCATTGGCCCATTTGATCAAGAGCTGAAAATGTATTGCTGGAACAGCGCAGCAGGTCAGGCAGCATCCAGGGAACAGGAGAATCGACGTTTCGGGCATAAGCCCTTCTTCAGGATTTGATCAAGATCCCATTGTAATCTGAGGTAACCTTGGCTGTCCAATACACCTCCAATTTTGGTGTCATCTGCAAACTTACTAATTATACCTATAATGCTCACATCCAAATTATTTATATGGATGTTGGAAAGTAGTGGACCGATCACAGGCCTTCAGTCTGAAAAACAACCCTCCACCACCACCCTCTGTCTTCTACCTTTGAGCCAGTTCTGTATCCAACTGGCGAGTTTTACCTGTATTCCGTGAGATCTAACTTTACTCACCAGTCTCCCATGTGGAAATTGTCGAACGCCTTACTGAAGTCCATATAGATCACATCTACTGCTCTGCCCTCAGCAATCCTCTTTGTTACTTCTTCAAAAAACTCAGTCAAGTTAGTTAGACATGACATAAAGCCATGTTGACTATCCCTAATCAGTCCTTACCTTTCCAAATACATGTACATCCTGTCCCTCAGGATTCCCTCCAACAACTTGCCCACCACCAGCGTCAGGGTCACTGGTCTATAGTTCTCTGTCTTGTCCTTACCTCCTTTCTTATACAGTGGCACCACATTAGCCAACCTCCAGTTTTCCAGCACCTAACTTGTGACTATCGATGATACAAATATCTCAGTAAGAGGCCCAGCAATCGCTTTCCTAGCTTCCCACAGAGTTCTAGGGTACACCTGATCAGGTCCTGCGGATTTATCCACTTTTGTGCATTTCAAGGCATCCAGCACTTCCTCCACTGTAATATTGATATTTTTCAAGATGTCACCATGTATTTCTCCACATTCTATATCTTCCATGTCCTTTTTCAAAGTAAATACTGATGCAAAATACTCATTTAGTATTTGCCCCATCTCCTGCAGCTCCACACAAAGGCCACCTTGCTGATCTTTGAGGGGCCCTATTCTTTCCCTTGTTTTCCCTTTTGTCATAAATGTATTTGTAAAAACCCTTTGGATTCTCCTTAACTCTATTTGCCAAAGCTATTTCATGTCCCTTTTTTGCCCTCCTGATTTCTCTCTTAAGTATACTCCTACTGCCTTTTTACTCTTCTAAGGATTCACTCAATCTATCAACCTTATACATGCTTCCTTCTTTTTCTTAACCAAACCCTCAATTTCTTTAGTCATCCAGCATTCCCTATACCTACCAGCCTTTCCTTTCATCCGAAAAGGAATATGCTGTCTTTGGACTCTCGTTATCTCATTTCTGAAGGCTTCCTATTTTCCAGCCGTCCCTTTACCTGCAAACATTTGCCCCCCCAGTCAGCTTTTGAAAGTTCTTGCCTAATACTGTCAAAATTGCCCTTTCTCTAATTTAGAACTTCAACTTTTTGATCTGGTCTATCCTTTTCCATCACTACGTTAAATCTAATAGAATTATGGTCACTGAGCCCAAATTGCTCCCCCACTGACAACTCAGTCACCTGCCCTGCCTTATTTCCCAAGAGCAGGTCAAAGTTTGCACCTTCTCTAGTAGGGTTATTGACATACTGAATCAGAAAATTTTCTTGTACATACTTAATAAATTCCTTTCCATCTAAACCCTTAACACTATGGCAGTCCCAGTCTATGTTTGAAAAGTTAAAATCCTCTACCATAACCACTCTATTGTTCTTACGGGTAGCTGAATAACCTTACAAATTTGTTTCTCAATTTCCCTCTAACTATTAGAGAGTCTATAATACAATCCCAATAAAGTGATCATCCCTTTCTTATTTCTCAGTTCCATCCAAATAACTTCCCTGGATCCATTTCTGGGAATATCCTCCCTCAGCACAGCTGTAATACTATCCCTTATCAAAAATACCACTCCCCCTCCTCTCTTGCCTCCATTTCTATCCTTCCTGGAGCATTTGTATCCTGGAACATTAAGCTGCCAGTCCTGCCCATCCCTGAGCCATGTTTCCGTAATTGCTTGGATATCCCAGTCCCATGATCCTAACCATGCCCTGAGTTCATCTGCCTTCCCTGTTATGCCTCTTGCATTGAAATAAATGCAGTTTAATTTATCATTCCTACCCTTGTTCTCTGTTTTGTCCCTGCCTGCCTTGATTGTTTGACTCGCTTTTGTTCTCAACTGTAACAGTCTCAGATTGAAATCTTTCCTCACTATC
Organism: Chiloscyllium plagiosum; assembly: GCF_004010195.1. Classification (NCBI taxonomy): domain Eukaryota; kingdom Metazoa; phylum Chordata; class Chondrichthyes; order Orectolobiformes; family Hemiscylliidae; genus Chiloscyllium; species Chiloscyllium plagiosum. The sequence continues at coordinate 29,801,246 of NC_057735.1, forward strand.
TCCTCCCGAGCAGCTCTAGCAAATCTCCCTGCCAGTATATTAGTCCCCTTCCAATTTAAGTACAATCTGTTGTCCTTGTACAGGTCACTTCTTTCCCGAAAGAGATTCCAATGATTCCAATGAAGTGAATCCTTTTCCCGTACATCAGCTCCTCAGGCATGCATTCATCTGTTCTATCCTCCTATTCCTGCCCTCACTAGCTCATGGCACTGGGAGTAATCCAGATATTACTACTCTTGAGGACTTCCTTTTTAAATTCCTGCCTAATTCTCTGTAATCTCCCTTCAGAATCTCAGCCTTTTCCCTTCCTATGTCATTGGTTCCAATGTGTACAATGACTTCCTGCTGGTCCCTCTGCCCCTTGTGCACATTCTGCACCCTCTCTGAGGCATCCTTGATCCTGTCACCAGGGAGGCAACACACCATTCTGATATTTCGCTACTGGCCACAGAAACATCTATCTGTGCTTCGAACTAGAGGGTCCCCTAACACAATTGATCTCTTGGAACCCGATGTACCCCTCGTTGCATTAGAGCCAATCTCGATATCAGAAACTTAGTTGTTCGTGCTACATTCCCCTGAGAATCCATCGCTCCCTACACTTTCCAAAACAGCATACTTGTTTGAAATGGGGATAGCCACAGAAGACTCCTGCGCTACTTGCAGGAGTCTTCCCTTTCCTGGATTTAACCCTTTTATGTGACTGTATTTGTAACTTTGTTTCCCTTCCTATAACTGCCATCGATCACACCCCCTTGCTCTTGTAAATTCCTCATTGCCTCTTACTGTCACTCCAACTGATCCATTCGATCTGATAGGATTTGCAACCAACGGCATTTATTGCAGATATAATCCTCAATAAGTCGTAAACTCTCCCTAACCTCCCACATCTGACAAGAAGAGCATATCACTCTACATTTTTGCTTCTTTCAATGTACAGTCCCAGAAAATTGCACCGTCTCATTCCTCTTCAAAACAATGCTCAGGTTAAATCAATACTTATGGCATATATTTTAAGTTTAATCAAGAGACATAGCTCAATAAAACATATAATGAAGAAAGAACCTACTCTACTCACTACTGCAGACTTGTTTTAAGGCCACTTTTAAAATCCACTTATCTGCTTCTGTGCTCTGACAGGTTCCTCTAAGATCAGTTGTGAATTTCACTGTTTTTTCAACTTTCCCAGATGCACTCCGATGTCCAGTGATACATGAATACAACAGCAAAGGCAATAACTGCTAACTCTGTCAGTTAGCAGTGTGGGTTTCTTTCTCTTTCTCTCTCTCTCTCTCTCTCTCTCTCCCCTGCACTAACTTCACCATGTGCTTCTTTTGTCTGTTCTTCTCCCTTTTAAAACTGCTGTTGTTTTGACTTTTTTTTTCCTCCAAAGTTTCAAAACAATGCAACAGCATATAAAACAGTAATTGCTGCTCCTGGAATTCGAGGAAGTCACCTCCAACACCTAAAACACCTCAAAAAAGGAGCAGCTGTTACAGCCAGAAAGTTTTCCCGTCCTCCATCTGGGATTACCCAGAATCCTTTCACAGGGAAAGGGAAGTGGTGTCGACAGGCAACAGCAGGTGGTAGCTCTCTCCAGGTCAGTGCAACAGGACTGAATGGCTTTGACTGAGACCACCCCAGGCCTTGGAAACCACAACAGCCATGTATAGGTTTGCTTATTGGGTTTTCCTGTTAGGGTCCCCCTTGCTTGACACCAAAGTTATTATCAGTGGCTATAGAATGAGGCCTGTATGGGGACCTTAATTGTGACCCTTTCACCTGATTTAAATCCTCCTCAACACAAAACTCACGACCGGGAGCACTTTAAGTTCCACTCTCTCATGTCATTTCACAGAGCACACAGGAACAAAAGGATCGGGGAAGGGGAATACTTAGAACATATAAAGGAGGTGAGCTCTTTTCCAGGAGAAACGATTATGACAGATTTAAGATGGAATAATAATTTAAAAAGGCTACCATCATGCACTGATGGTAAAAGGACTGGAAGATATAGATTTAAATTTTTGGGCAATACATATGGGAAGGATGTTCAGAGCTATTTTAGGCAATTAGTAATAATCACTTGGCACCAGAGCTAGTGAAGGGGTTGGAAACAGAGCCAATCAGAGGTGATTCCTAAAGGACATTGGATGGATACTTTTGAGGACTAAATCAGGGCTGCATGGATAAAGCCAGGGAATGAATTGGATTTGCTGTCCAAAGAGCCAGCAAGGCCAATGGCCTCCTTTTGTTGAGTTAGGAACATATGATTTTGATGATGCACATGCCATATCTGTTCAGAAATTAAACAATTTTTCCACTTATTTATTTATAGAGATTAGAGACCCCTAATCGACTTCTCTTTTAAGCATTTGAAACAATGCACACCACAAGCAATCTTATAGGGCAGATGTTCCATTCAAAAAACACAAAGATAGGTCACTAATTTACCAGGCTGTTTCAACCGCACCTTCCAAACTTGTGAGCTCTACCAACTAGATGGACAAAGGCCTCAAATGAAAAGGAATATCAGCACCTGCAAACTCCCTGCCAGTCTCACAACAGCCTGGGTTTAAACTATATCGCTGTTCCTTCACTTCCCTTAACACCAGTGTGGGTGTCCCCAAACTAAAAGAACTGTAATTGTTCCAAAAAGCACTTCACTGCTACCTTCTCCTGGACTGTGACTGATGGAATGAATGCTGGCCGAGCCAATGGTACCTGCACCCTACAGAGAAACTTTAAAAAATGAAGTTGCTGAGTAAATTTTCTGCTTTCTCATCTTTGGTGTTATTTATGTCCACTTGGACATATGTTAAATTTCCATTGATATGATGAATAGTTACAATGACCTTGTTTTCAAAATTGTGCTCCTGGAGAGTGAGACTCCAATAAGAGCCCAGAAACAGACTTTCTGAACAAGTGGTCCAACTAGCTTTGGCAAATAGAGTTAAGGAGAATCCAAAGGGTTTTTACAAATACATTAAGGCCTAGTCCTGGAAAATGGGATTAATTTAAGATATCTGGCTGACATGGATGAGTTGGACCAAAGGGTCTGTTTCAATAGTGAACATCTCTATAACTTAAAAATATAAGTTCAATCTTTAGCTTTACTGCTCAGTACCATCAACCCTGGTTCATGGAAAGTGCAGGAGGACATGCCAGGTCTGTACCTGAGCCAAAAAGTGTACTGCTGGAAAAGCACAGCCAGTCAGGCAGCATCCGAGGAGCAGGAGAGTCGATGTTTCGAGCATAAGCTGTGCATCAGGAATGTGAAGAGCTTATGCTGGAAATGTTGACACTCCTGCTCCTCGGATGCTGCCTGACCTGATGTGCTTTTTCAGCAACATACTTTTTGACTCTGATCTCCAGCATCTGCCAGTCCTCACTTTCTCCCAGGATCTGTAGCTGGCATACCTGAAGATGAGGGGTAAGCTTGGTGAAGCTACCAAACATGCAGCATAAGCAGCAAGTGACAGAGCTAAGTGATCCCATAGCCAACAGATCAGATCTAAGCTCTGCAATCCTGCTACATCCAGGCATGAATGGTAGTTGACAGTTAAACAATTGTTAAGAAGGAGGATGTGCTGAAAACTTTGAAAAACACTAGCATATTTAAGTCCCCTGTGGCAGCCGGTATATACCCAAGGTTACTACAGGAAGCGAGGGAAGAGATTGCTGTGCCTTTGGCAATGATCTTTGCATCCTCACTGTCCATTGGAGTCGTGCCAGATGACTGCAGGGTGGCAAATGTCATTCCCTTGTTTAAGAAAGGTAATAGGGATAATCCTGGGAATTACAGATCAGTCAGTCTTACGTCTGTGGTGGGCACATTATTGGAGATGATTCTAAGAGACAGGATTTATGCTTACTTGGAAAACCATTGTTTTATTAGAGATACTCAGATTACCTTTGTGAAGGGCAGGTCATGCCTCACAAGCCTTATTGAATTATTTGAGGATGTGACTAAACATATTGTTAAAGGTAGAGCAGTGGAGGTAGTGTATATGGATTTTAGCAAGTCATTTGATAAGGTTTCCCATTGTAGGCTCATTCAGAAAGTAAGGAGCATGGGGCACAGGGACATTTGGCTGACTGGGTACAGAATTGGCTGGCCCACAGAAGGCACTAGTAGTAGATGGAAAGTATTCAGCCTGGAACTCGGTGACCAGTGGTGTTCCGTAGGGATCGGTTCTGGATCCTTTGCTCTTTGTGATTTTTATAAATGAACTGGATGAGGAACTGGAAGGGTGAGTGAGTTTGCAGATGACACTGCAAAAGTGTGAAGTGATTCATTTTGGAAGGTCAAATTTGAATGTCAGAATATAGGGTTAAAATCAGGATTCTTGGCAGTGTGGAGGAACAGAGAGATTTTGGTGGCTGCATCTATAGCTCCCAAGTTGATAGGGTTAAGAAGACATATGATGTGTTGGCTTTCACTAGCAGAGGGATTGAGCTTAAGAGCAACAAGGTTATGCTGCAGCTCTCTAGAGCCCTGGTTAGACCATACTTGGAATATTGTGTTAAGTTCTGGTCACCTTACTATAGGAAGGATGTGGAAGCTTTAGCGAGGATGCAGAGGAGATTTACCAGGATGCTGCCTGGACTGGAGGGCATGTCGTGTGAAGATAGGTTGAGGAAGTTAGGGCTTTTCTCATTGGAGTGAAGAAGAATGGAAGGTGACTTGGTAGAGGTGTACAAGATGATGAGAGGCAGAGATAGAAGGAATAGTCAGAGACCGTTTCCCAGGGCAGAAATGCTATGACAAGGGACATAAGTTTGAGGTGCTTGGAGGAATGTTTAGGAGAGATAGGTTCTTTACACAGAGAGTGGTGGGTGCATGGAATGTACTGCCAACAATGGTAGTAGAGTCAGGTACATTAGGAAACTTTAAGCAATTCTTGGATCGGCACATGGATGATAATAAAATGAAGGGTATGTAGGTTAGTTTGATCTTAGAGTAGAATAAAAGTTCGGCACAACATCTAGGGCTGAAGCACTTGTACTATGCTGTACTGAAGCCCTTGTCAAGAGGAAGAAGAAGGCTTATGTGAGGATGAAGTGTGAAGGCTCAGTTAGGTGGCTTGAGCGTTATAAGTTAGCCAAAAAAGATCTAAAGAGAAGGTTAAGAAGAGCCAGGAGTGGATGTGAGAAGTTGTTGGTGGGTAGGATCAAGGAAAACTCTAAGGCTTTCTATAGGTAAATCAAGTATAAAAGAATGACTAGAGTAAGCTTAGGGCCAATCAAAGATGATAGTGGAAAGTTGTGTGTGGAATCTGAGGACATAGGGAAGCATTTAATGAATGCCTTTCGTCAGCATTCACATTGGAAAAGGGCAATGGGAGATACAGGCTACTAGATTAGATGGGATTGAGTTGACAAAGAGAAGCTTTTAGCAATTTTGGAAGATCTGAAAATAGATAAGACCCCTGGGCTGAATGGGATTTATACTCAGATTCTCTGGGAAGCCAAGGAGTAGATTGTAGAGACTTTGGCTTTGATCTTTGTGTCATCATTGTCGACAGGAGTAGTGCCAGAAGACTGGAGGACAGCAAATGTTCTTCCTTTATTTAAGAAGGGGAGTAGGGACAGTTCTGCTAATTATAATCCAGTGAACTTTACTTCAGTTATGGGTAAGGTGTTGGAAAAGCTTGTAAGAGTTAGGTTTTATAATCATCTGGAAAGGAATAATTTGGTTTTGTGAAGGGTAGGTTGTGCCTAACTAACCTTATTGATTTCTTCAAGAAGTTGACACAACAAGTGGATTATGTACAGAAGGGAGGTGAGGTGACATCAAGGCTGCATTGGATCTTGGCAAAATTAGAATCAATGGGTATCAGGCGCAAATTCTCTCGTTTTTAGAGTCATCCCTAACATATAGGATGACTGGCCGTGGTTGTTGAAGGTCAGATATCTCAGCTCCAGGACATCTCAGCAGGAGTTCCTCAAGGTAGTGTCTTAGGCACAACCATCTTCAGCTACTTCATCAATGACCTGCTCTCTATCATAAGTTCAGAAGTGGAAATGTTTGCTGATGTTTGCACAATTCATGACAACTCAGACACTGAAGCAGTCCATGTTCAAATGCAACAAAATCTGGACAATACAAATACCACACAAATACCAGCAATGACCACCACCAATAAGAGGCAATCTCACCATTGCCCCTTGACATTCAATGGTGTTACCATCACTGAATCCCTCACCATGACCATCCTGGGGCTTACTATTGACCAGAAACTGAACTAGAATTGTCACATAAATACAGTGGCTAGGAATACTGTGCTAAGTAACTCACCTACTGACTCCGCAGACCTGTCTGTCATCTACAAGGCACAAGTCAGGACTGTGATCGAATACTCCCAACTTGCCTGGATGAGTGCAGCTCCAACAGCATTCAAGAAGCTCAACACTATCCAGGACAACGCAGCCCGCTTGATTGGCATTACATCCACTGCCCCCACCATTGATGCTTAGTAGCAGCAGTGTGTACCACACCACAGAAATTCACCGAAGATCCTCAGATAGCACCTTCCAAATCCACAACCACTTCTATCTGGAAGGGCAAGGGCAGCAGATATATGTGATCACCGAGATCTGCAAGTTCCTCGCCCAGCCACTCACCATCATGAGCTACAAATATATCACGATTCATTCTCTGTAGCTGGGTCAAGATCCTAGAATTCCTTCCCTACTGGCATTGCAGATCAACCCAGAGCAGGTGGACTGCAGCAGTTCAAGAAGTCAGCTCACCACCATTCTCTCAAAGGCAACTAGGAAAATAAATGGCAGCCAGCCAGCAATGGCCACATCCCATAAATGATTTAAAAAAACCCTCTATTTAGGTTAACTGGCATTTGTTGAAGGAAAGAAATGGCAAAAAATATATTCACGGCAGTCTGGTTCCAAAAAGCTGTTTTGTGTCACAGTTGATTATCACTCCACTATTAGCACAGTTACACAATCGAATCAACACTGCAGGCTATATTGGTTAAAAGGGAAGACATGATAGTCATCAAAATAAAGTGAGATGAAAAGCAGAAAGAATCAATGTAAATTAACAAACAAATTTTATTACTAAATGCCTCTTGTTCACTGTACATTTGATTTGGTATTGGCTTCATTATGTGAGTGGTAAAATTACTCCACAGAGGTCAGCATCCCATCACCAGGTCAGCCTTTATTTAGCCATGGAAAGTCCTTGACACTGATCCAGCTTCCTCAGAGCCGGCTTTCAGAATGAGCAGGATGTCAGGCACTTGTTATCTGTCAGTGTCGAACAGTGTGGCGCCGTAAAGCACAGCACATAAGGCAGCATCTGAGGAGCAGGACAGTCGACATTTCAGGCATAAGCCATTCATTATTCCTGAAAAAATGAAAGGCTTATGCCTGAAACATCAACTTTCCTGCTCCTCGGATACTGCCTGATCTGCTGTGCTTTTCCAGCGCCACACTTGTTGACTTTGACTCTCCTGCATCTGCAGTCCTCACTTTCTCTCACTCCTTATCTGTCAGCCAGGGCTCCGTGATTGGGACTGTTAATCTGTTCCAATCAGGGAACTCATATTCTATGAGGTCCACCTGCCTGACCTCCTTAAAATCACTGCATCCCTCCCTCTCTGAGTTAGATGCCATTCCATTTCAGGCATAAGCCCGTCATCATTCAGGAATGATGAAGGGCTTAAGCCCGAAATGTTGACTGTCCTGCTCCTCAGATGCTGCCTAATGTGCTATGCTTTTCCAGTGCCATACTTTTTTACTCTGATAGATAAGGAGTGCCAGACATCCTGCTCACTCTGAGAGCTGGCAAGAACTTCCCATGTGTAAATAAATGGTGACTTGGTGATGGGATACTGACCTCTGTGGAGTAATTTTACCACTCATCCCATGAAAATAACACCAAGCCAAATGTACAGTGAACAGTAGGCATTTTTGTAGATGCTCCTGGGGCATTTTAGCACCAGGTCAGATTCCTCCAACTCTGCCTCTGATAATGCAATGCACTGTTGCTTTCCTCTTGTGCCCAAAGCATCTTGGAAGAAATTAATTCTGTTGTTCAAGCAACAAAGACGTTGAGGCAGTGACATCCACCGTGTCCATCTCAGATTTCAAGGATTCTTCAACACTTAACAGAGAGGGAGAACCCATAGGTTCTGTCAGTCTTTCCAACTGTACTGAGGAGCTGGTCACTTTTTGCTTCTGCTCTGTTTGAGTTTGCACCCTCCATGTGCTCCTCGTGTTTGTTCCGGACTATAGCACCTACCCAAAGTTTATATGTCACTGGATCCGATCTTGTATCGACCATGCCTCTTACCCAAGCAAGGCTATTCCTGTGGTTCCTATAACAAACGTTGTCCCCTCAAGCATACCATCTCTCTTGCTTAGTGGATTCTTGTGTCCACATTGGCATTCCTCATGTCCCCTGCCCCCTGCCCAGATGTGGGATGATCAGATTTAACCTGGTGTAGAGTATTCTCCTCATTAGCAACTCTACTGGAGCTGTCCCTGTAGTTGCATGAGGGCTGGTCTTATAATCAAATAGGAACCGGGACATTTGGTATCTAATGAAGCTGTGGGCTGTTTCTTTCAGCCTGCCTTCAAAGTTTGCCCTGTTCTTTTGCCAGACCATTGGATAATGGATGGTATGGAACTGCCCTTATATGTTGAACTTTAGGAAATATCAAATTCCCTAGTGATAAACTATGTGTGACCAACACCTCCAGGAGTCCGTGAATTGCAAAAGATGCATGTAGTTATTCTATTATTGTCCCTGTGTTTGACAAATGAACTCTATGCACTTCCAGCCACTTTCAGTGGGCATCAACAATGCCTAAGAACATTGAGCCCATGAAATTATTTGCATAGTCAACATGTAACTGAGTCCAGGGTTTACTCAGCCATTTCCACAAATATGGGGGAGCCATTGGAGGTAATTTGTCCTGTTGGCACTCTGGCACTACCCCATCAACTGCCTGCATTCAGTCTTGGCCACCAGACATAACTCCTCACCAACATCTTCATTTTGGAAATTCCTTGGAAGGCCCTGGAGGAGCTCAGCCAGTATCTGGCAGTGACCTTTGCTCAGGCCAATCACACTTGCTCCACATAATAACATGCTGTCCTCGACGGTGATCTGGTCTCATTGGGTCCAAAAAGGTTTCAGTTCTGATTGTGATTGTCTTTTGGTTTCCCCCATCACCGTTTTGTCGGGACTGGATCCTTCCGCAACCAAAGTCTGATATTGTCAGATGTGACTAGAAGTGTGTCCAGAAAATTTAAAACCATTGCAGACTCTTCTGGTGGCCATACTGCTGGTGGTGAATCAGCCAGTGGGAGATGGCTTAATGCATTCGCGTTTGCTACATGGCCTCCTGGACAGTGTACTAACTTGTAATAATACATACTTAGTGTTAGATCCACCACTGAATTCAGCCTGAAGCTATGGGCGACTCTGCCCTGTCCTTTTTAAGTAGACCAAGCAAGGGTTTGTGTCTGTTATTATTACAAATTTATGTCTGAAAAGCTATTAGTAGAACTTCCTGATCCAAAGGTGACCATCAAACCTTCCTTCTCTATCGAGGTGTATTATGTCCTGCAGCAGCCAAAGAGCTAGATGCATACACTATTGGATGTTCCTGGCTATTAGGCCACCTTATGAGCTGATCCTGTACAGGGAGGCATCACACGTCAGTACCAGATCTCACTTGGTATCATAGTGCGCCAACAACTTCAAGGATGGTAGCTATTTCTTCACTTCCTTGAAAGTTATGGCTTGACTATGTGACCAGTTCCTAGGCTGACCCTTTTTTTCAGGAATTGACACAAAGGTACCGGGATGGAGGCCAGGTTATATGTGAATTTTCCATAATAATTCACCAGTCCAAGGAAAAACTTAAGCTCCAGTGCAAATGTGGGAACCAGGCAACTTTGATCACCATCACTTTATCTTACAATGGGTGTAACCTGGTCTTGTTGACTCTGTCGCCCAAGTAAGTCACTTGGGGTGCCTGGCACGCACATTTTTCTCTTCTAAGGCATATGCCCGCCTGGGAGAAACATCTAACGTTTATGTCTCAAGTTCTCTAAGTGCTCTTCATTGATCTTCCCTGTTATTAGTAAATCAACAAGCTAAAGGGCATCCTGGGTTAGATCTTGTAAAATGTTCTCCACCATCTGCTGAAGTATTGCACAGACCGGTGATACATCAAATACCAGTCTTGTATATTGGTACAAACCCTTATGGGTTATCATTGTAGCATAGTTCTGAAAATCCTCATCTAACCACAATTGCAAGTGTGCATGGCTCACGTCCAGTTTAGTGAAGGACAGTCCCCTTTGTCTATAGATCCTCTATGAGAGGGATTGGGTATTTATCCAGCTGTGGAAGGCAGTATACAGTTTGTTTAAAATCCCCACAAAGGGGAACCAACCAGTCTGGCTTCACAATTGGTATGACCAGTGTTGCCCATTCCACAAACTGGACTGGTTTGATGATTCCATCTGTCACAAAGCTGGTCGTTTTTTTTAAGAGCTGTCCCTTTTCCCAAGGATGTTGTGACCTTGTTTTTTTTCCAGAGGGGTCATAAAACACTCTGGCTCCAACATGACTGGTTTGGTACAGAAATGAAAGGGTCTTGGGAGGCCTTTGTTTGTATGTAAACAAATGAGACTTTAGGCCAAAGCTTTTATGTTTTAGGAGTGACCTGTATAATGAAAGGCCAATGGTCAGTTCTAAAAGCTAAAATTAAGTTTGATGGAGTTCAGCAGTGGACTGTGTGAAGAAAGGCTGCTAAACCCTCTCTCCTTCTACCCTTCTAACCTTGACCTGTAAGCCTTTGTTTCGTTTTCACTGTGTTTAAGGGGGTTTGTTTATTGGGACTGTTGTGCCTATTTGGAATAGCATAATTAAGTCTAGTTTGGATAGACTGAGTTCTGTAGGTGCTCTTTATTCTGTTCTTTGTGTTTCATTCCATAACTTTATGAATAAAGTTTTGTCTGATTTAAAACCTGGTAGTCAACCTAGCTAACTTCAGGTAATTTTCACTGAACACTTACTGAAACAAGTTGCAAAGTTATGGTCTGGGCTGCCTGCTTGAAAATGTTGTTCTGGCCTAGTCCATAACATTTCACTTTCCAGTCTTCTGATTTCTGCCTCGACTTTTGCCTGAAAGGCAAATGGCAATGGGAGGGCCTTTCAGAATCAGGGAATTCCTTCCTGGTCAGCATGCAAAGTGGCCTTGGCTCCTTTGATGTTCCTTAGACCTTCCTGAAAAGTGTCCAGATATTTAATTAGGACTTCACTCAGGTCGCCATTTTCTCATCAAAAATGGTTAAGCTAATCAAGTTCAATCTTTCTTAACTGATTTCGCCACATCAAGCCTGGGCCCGATTCATTTACTGCAAGCTGTGATAACTGCACTAACTGCTTCTCTTAAGAGACCAGAACTTAATTTATACCCTTAATTTGTAAAGGTTCCTGAGTAAGCATCCTCAGTCTAACTGATGTTTTGCACAAACTTAAGGATTGGTAAAAACAATGACTGCAGATGCTGGAAACCAGATTCTGGATTAGTGGTGCTGGAAGAGCACAGCAGTTCAGGCAGCATCCGAGGAGCAGTAAACTCGACGTTTCGGGCAAAAGCCCTTCATCAGAAATAAAGGCAGAGAGCCTGAAGCGTGCAGAGATAAGCTAGAGGAGGGTGGGGGTGGGGAGAGAGTAGCATAGAGTACAATAGGTGAGTGGGGGAGGGGATGAAGGTGATAGGTCAGGGAGGAGGGTGGAGTGGATAGGTGGAAAAGAAGATAGGCAG